>NC_092424.1:49234467-49388536 GCF_036169615.1 Heliangelus exortis
GGGATAAATTAAATTTAAATAAACTAAGATGGGACCTTGGCCTGAGATATCAAATCCCATTTCTCTATGCTTTCAGGTTCTTGTATGTGATTTACCATGCTAGAAAAAAAAAAAACCCTATACCTAAGTTACTGAGGTGGATATCTAAGCTGTTAATGTATGATACAGTTCATGCTCTTCGAAAATGAATTTTCTGCAATATATTCACTTCTGAATAGAAAAATCCCTTTTCACTCTTCCACAACCACTCATGTTTAGAAAGATGGGAAAATAGACAGAAGATGAAACTCTGAACTTTCTGGTTTAAGAGTATCCCTGCCAGGTGACTCAGAATTCAAACTGCTCCTCATTTACCAATGCCAACTGAAAGTCATGAACCAGCTTTAATGAGGTGAAAGGGGAGACTGGATTGGACTGAGGTACGTTAGCCAAAAAGTGAGGTGGACCTGTTCAGTCATATACCACCATTCCGTAATCTTTCTGGGCTTTCCTCCAAGAGATGTATCCTGTAAAACAAGGATGGAACAAGAAGGAGAATACATGCAGGGTCACTACATAAAATTTTTAATAATAAAAAATAGTTCGAATGGTCTACTGGTCATCTTCCATAGCCTACAATTAGCTTAGGTATTTATCTTTGAACTTAGAATTCTGGCTGGACAGTATGATGATGTTCTAAGAGCAAAGAGACCTTTTGATATTATTTCACATGGAATTTTTGTGAAGTAACCAGGGAAACTGGGTTGGGTGAAAAATTTATTGTTTCCAGATAAGTTCTTCTCTGGATGTGGTTATCAGTGTTTCAAAACAGAAAGATATAGCAAATTGGATTGTTCATGTGAAAGGTTGTTTGGAGGTTTTTTTTTTGTTGTTGGTTTTTACAAAGCATGAAGGAATAATCTGTTCTCAGCTCTTCAAAAATAGAGCAAAGACCCCTGAGTTCATTGAGTATCTTGCTCAGTGAGCTTTCATTGCAAAAACAGAGGTAGAGATTGGGTGCTAGGAAAATAACAAAACAAAACAACAAAAAACAAAACAAAACAGCCCACCAAAAAAACCCCACACATACAAAATAACAACCCAAAAGTAAAATAATGATATATTATTTAGACTTGGTAAGCTGTGGAGGTCTTTAAGAAAAGGCTGGACAAGCATCAATCAGAAATGCCAAGGCTGAAGCTGGACCTGGACACACGCTCTGTGTCTTCATAAAGTCCTTTCTAACCATCTTGTTGTATAGTGCTGTAGTTTATGCATAAAGGTTACATTTGAAAAGCAACGCACACATAGTGCCTTTGTGGAAAGTTAACTTCTAAATGGCTGAACCAGAAGTGAAGTATTTTTCTCCTAAAAAAACCTGGAAAATACTGAATTGAATATGATGTACTGAGTAATTCTTTCCACTGCACCATCAAATTATATGCTTGCATCTGTCAGCCATATGCCATTCCAGTCTTTCCTGTCTTGATTTCATTAATAGATCTGGGCCAAACCAGGCAGAATTCCTGTTTGTGTAGGCAAGTGACCTCTCATTAATATTTTCTTACTTTCTGTTTTAGTCAGTATAACCCCAATAGTATGACATTTTAAAATCACATACTTCATTAATACATGCAACTTAGAGTTAGTCCCTAGATGACAGAAAGAAAAACGAACTTTATTTTATGTCTCCTCCTTCTTGGACCTTCCAGGTCCTCATTTATGCTGTTCTTGGTTTCTTCTTCTGTACCATGTCCTGCTCAGAGGGGTTGCAAATCCTAGGAGGAGCTGTTTTAATACTGACAGTGATCTTGGCTGACATGAACTCCATGCTTTGTCTGAAAATAATTATTCTAGAGAATCGATCCTCTACTGAAGTGGTGGCTTGACCTCCCCACACTGAGTTGTTCCCTTAGAAAAAATCTGTGGGAGGCATGCAAGAGGCTGTTTTTGTAAGGCTGGATGACAGTTCAGAGATATGGGAGGTAATTGTTCTCTGGCAAAAAAAAGTCTCAGTGGGACAGATATGCTAATAGACCTTTGCTGCTTTAATGAAAAGGCACCTAAAAGTGTGCTGCTGTGCCCAGAAAGCTTTAGGAAGATAAAGCCCAGGATTTCTCATGCAGCTAAGCAACTTGGATATGATTGCACTTTTGGAACAGGGGGTGGGGGATGTTTTCTTTCAAATTATGAATAATTATCATACCCCGTTTTACCACCTTGCTATGAAAATACTGCAATGGGATTAATTCTTAAATTTGCTCCTGAACATTTCTCAAAGTTTTTCTCTATGCCCATGAATAGAAGCTGGAAACCTTCTGGCTCCCCATGAAAACCCCTGTGACTCCTGTGAGTAATGCAGTGATTACCCCTTTGGTGCTGCACCACTGTGAGCCATGGGAAGCAGACAGGCCAGGAATAGTTTTCTGGTTTTTAACTGCTTGGCAAGCGCTGGGAAGAGGTAACAAGGACAGAAATTTTGATATGTACAGGAAGCAAAGTGGTGCACTGCTGCAAAAATTATGGTGCAATGAGAAAACTCCTTATATTTACGATATTATTCAGATGTCTAAGTGATGCTACCCCAAGACACTTCTTCCACAGGCAGAAGAAAAAGGGTTGGATCTAGCTAAGCCTCATTCATCACAGAGGATGCCAAGTCAGTGGCTTTTTCCTCCTGATTATTTTTAAATTATTGTATTTACTGAAGGGTCTGCTTTTTCTAAAATTATGGTTTCCCTGACCTGTCTTAATGTTCAGCATAGTTCTGTGGTTTTGTAGTCTCTTCATATTAACGTTACAGCAAAGGTAATATGGTAGAATGACTTCATGCCAGAATCTCTCAGCATATTTTTTTTAAAAAAAAAAAATAAACAAAACCACAAAACACTTTGCTCTCAAAAGAAAAGGGATGCTCCATCACTTCAAGACTCATCCAGCTGATGTGGAGGTGAATTGTTTTTCTATGAGAGTATTTTTAGAAAAGGCCCAGTCTTCACTTTTACTGAAAGCAATTTTTGCCATCCTTTCTCAGACCTCAGTTCTACCACTGACAATGCCTTTTCCTGGCATCAAGTCCTGTATTAACAGAGTTTTACATCCCTTTCCCAGAACAGTATGGATACTTGATAAGCCTATCTATATATCTGTTTATAGACAGACTACTTGGATTTGGGAATCTTTAAGCTCTTTGAGAGATAATGCTATTTTTCAAATAGAAATCAATTTTACCCTTATCTAGATTTTATTCATCTTCATCCAGGGCTATTTTGCCAAAAAGAAAATGATGACTTAAAATTCAGTTTGTTGCAGAAGTCTATGTAAAAAACCCTAACTTTAAAATTAAAGTTCCTTTAAAATTAAATCACTACATCTGTTGTTTATTTTGTAAAACAATAAAACCACCAAAGGTGAATACAGAGGTGCTTACACTTAGAGCAGAGCTAACAAACTTTGAAGTCTGCTGTAATGTGGTCAGTTCTGTTTGAATCAATTCTATTTCAGCATTTTTACTTAATGTAATCAAACTGGCAGAAAAAATTACTTATTTGATTTTTGAGAAGGTAAAGCACAGTATTTTGGTTTTCTTTTTTTTCCTCCCTGAAAAGGACAGACTAAGAGTTGCATCTACAAAGAGGTTCTCTTTCTATTCCAGAACAGTAGATGAAGGATAGAGTATGAAGACTGACCTGAGATAGCGAGCTGTTCCTGGGGTGTGTAAAGGATTCTTTAGCTCTTAAGCAGGGAAGAAAAAAAAGCAATAGTTCAAGGTGTATACTTGTATATATGTAATACAGTACCTATGGCAGCAAGATCATTCCCTTGGATATCCTGTCCACAAGGTTGGGAAGAGGCTTTGAGCAACTATCTTGGCACAAGTCCCTAAACTCTGCTTTACATATGACCTTCCAGACTTCTACAAATCTAAGTTCTTTTCTGTGCTGCAGAGAAAAAGGAAGGGAACAGAATTGCTCAGAGCAGATTGCTCATGGTAGTTGAGGGAGCAACTGGAGTAAGGTCTTGCCTATATGTGGGATTATACTGGTTTTTACATACATTTGCATATGAAGGAACAGGGTAAATTACTTTTACTCAGGCTAATGCAACTTCTACAAGTGCCTATAGCCATACAATTTAGAAGGGAGCCAGTAATTGATACTATTTCTGAGCTACCTCAAAAAGTATAGATTTTCTACATGACTTGGCTAGAATATTTGTATTCAAGTGGTGTGTAAAAAGGCCTTTCATCATCTACAAGTAAATGCCAGACTACATCAAAAAAGAACTACAGAAAACAATGCTATTAACAGCCTCATATGCTCATAAGATGAACTATATTAATTAGGTGGAGTTTCCCTAGAGCAGAGAATGGGAGGAATGGAAAGAAGGGTCAGCTTGGCTAGTACTGAGTCAGTGACAAAGAAGATCAAATGGGCACTGGATCAAACAAGGCTGAAATTAGGGAAAGATTTCTAGCCTTCTCTAGTGAGGTGAAAGAAAGTTGCAGGGTCCTTGCATTGAATCTAGACTACTGGGCTTTTTTTAGGAGCAGTAATTAAGTTGTATTGAGATTGTTTGTTGTTCATATCAGGACAAAAAATACATTTCTTTGCTTCAGGTATTTAATGTGGTAGTTATGTGTGATATTATTGCTGAAGTTTACTTGATTAGCTTGGACTGAACTCATCTTTGTACCCTTTGATCCATTTATGAAATTTTGTATCTTATAGTTCTATTACAAACTAAGCAATAGTAATGTTAAATAGCACAAAGGCTTCAGTCTCCATCATAGTCAGGATTTCTGTAGGATCAAATTTGTTGCCAAAACTACTGGAAAGTGCAAATCACAAGCACACCTTCCCTCATCCACAGCTTCTCACTGGCTTTGGAGGAATCATTCTTTTTGTAAATGGGATTTCTAGGAGATTGTGGAGGGTGGTGGGTATCTGAAACAGCTCCTTTATATCAACAATTCATGTGATGCTCATCTACAGAAAGAAAATGCAGGACTTTCAGACTGCTGAGACTACTGATCTCTTATTGCTACAAACCAGTGACCTGCCATTCACAGCCCCATAGCTGTCTCCTGGAGCGGATGACAGCTGTACACCCAGTCTTTCCTTGGCCACACAAGCTTTGGGCCTGTAGCCCAGTGTGTGTTAAACAGCACAAAGCCTCTGGTAAGCATTAGGCTACTTCAGTTGTTGACAGAAAAAAGCAAGCCAGAAAGATACTCAGCTGAAAAGGTGAGTGGGCTGCATAATATCCATAGGTCACTGCAAAATTCTGCTATACATACTACTTCAAATGCAAGAGACAGCAAGAATTTTAAAATATAGTTCATTAAATACATGTCAATCCTACAGACACGTTTCCCTAGTATTTCATGTCTACTATTAGTGGAATATTTGTCAATTTTTCTAGTCTTTGTACAGGGAAGAGCAATGAAACAAGATTGGCCTTGTTTCATATATCCATAGCTTTGCCTGGTAGTTAGGAGGCTGCATATGACGTGGCAATAGGGAAAAGAGGGGGCTCCAAGCAGAACAATACTTGAATGAAGGGCTCCTGTCATTAACCTAATTGAGTGGAAAGACCAAAGGGTTAGGGCTTGCCAGGATACTAAGGCAGGAAGGCAAGAGAAAAATACATATGACAATGAAAGAATAAATAAATTCTTTACCTTCTCCTTTCTGTCATCCTCCTGTGTCCCCCCTGCTCGTTTCCTTGGTGGAGAAGTCTCATCTTCTCCCTTGAATGCAAAAAATGTCCATATACAAACTGACCTGGCAAGGATCCCTGGAACATCTGAAACTTAAGAAACATACCTGTGAGAATTTGGTATAGTGTTATTTGACAGGACTATGCTAACAATGAAACAGTATAGACCATCATATTCCCAATCCCAGGAACAATTTCGAACATTATTTAATTAATGAGAACAGGCAGCACCAGTATTCCCTTCCTGAGACTCTGCTGGGTGTTCCTGGGGAGCTGCAGTGAAATGACAGAAGCTCTGCTGATATTTAGCTACTGAAAATCTGATAGTTAATTGCCAAGAGGAAAGCACAGTAAAACAATTATCTCTTTGATTTCAAGACATCCCTCTCCTTTTAAGATCTCTTCATCTGTTGCATGTATGCTTTTGTAGGCATGGTATTCAGACCTTCTTGAAAAGCTGTCAGTTGTGTAAAGAGTGTCCATATTTGTCCCAAAATCCGGATAAATTGTTCCGGATCTGTAGTTTGGATGTATCTGAATTAATCTAGAAGTGAGGTACTATGCATGTCCAACTTAATATGAAAATAGAAAGGAGACTATAGGTCAGGCTAAGGATCCATCCAGGTTATTATCCTAGCTACTACAGTGGCCAGAGATGGAGGGACATGGAGAAGTAAAAACAGTGCAAATGTGTAACAGGTACAGCTATTATTGTTTTAGGGAATGTTGTATAATGAACTTTATCCTTTTGTTTGCTCTGAGCCTGACTTCAAATGGCTTTCTTTAGTGCCTCATCTATTTTACTG
Source organism: Heliangelus exortis (assembly GCF_036169615.1). NCBI lineage: Eukaryota > Metazoa > Chordata > Aves > Apodiformes > Trochilidae > Heliangelus > Heliangelus exortis. Next base: position 49,240,974 of record NC_092424.1, read on the forward strand.
GCAAAGAGTGCAAACAAGCACTTCCTTTTTAACCTATTCATGAGCTTCCTGATTTTGTAGACCTCTACTATATTCCTCTTTGGTCATCTCTTTTTGTGGCTCTTTAGTACAATCCTGTATCCTTACTCTTTGTTGCTTCTCATCTCAGAGTCTGTTTGACTCAGAGAAAGTCTGGAGATGGGAGAGACTGAACATAATATTAATGATCCCAATGTACCATGGCATTATGATGGTCTAATTTTGTTCTCTGTTTTTCACGTCATAGTGCCTAAAATCTAAGTTTTTAAGCACTGCAATGTACTGAGCTGGTGTTTTCATGGAGCTTCCAGTTACATTTATATAGTTACATATTATGTTCCTACTTTTATTATAGTCTCAACACACCATGTTTGGATGGTAAGAGAAAGCTCAGGGGAAAGGAGCATCATTTATATATGAAGCTTGGATTGTGCTTTTTCTTCTGTGAATCCTTTATTACAACCTACACTGAATTTCCCCTGCTCCTTCGTCATCCATTCAGCTCTCTGATCCTGCTGCATTTTCTGCTGGCCCTCATCCTTAATAATCTAATATTTAGAAAATAAGAAAACATTTTCACTGCGTTGTTCAACCTCTTAGTTCAGTCCTTTACCAGGATAAGAACCAGCATCTGTTCAGGTAGAAACACTAATCAGCAAGAAATGACCATTTGCTTCCAACCTCTGTTTCCATTTCTTTCAACTGCTTATCTGTTTATGCTGACAGCTTCCTCTTTTATGCTATGGTTGCTTGTTCCTACTATTTTAATAAGTATCCTTTTGGAAACCTAAATAGATATTATCTGCTTTATCACTCTTCTCCTTAGCAGTTCTTGCCACCTTCAAAATACACATTTGTAAAACATGACTTTTCTTCAAAACCATGTTGACTGCTGAGGTTGATCATTCAGATGTCTTTTAATTCTGTGTTTTTTTTTAATCAAAGTTGCCAGTTCTTATTAAAAACATGGGGTTAAGAGGCCTAGTAGTCCCCTGAAACTGCTAGGTCAAAATGAACATCAAATTTGTCACATTCATCCAATACAATGAGAGACCACACACTGTCCTTGGTAATTCAGTTGTTTCATCCCTGAGTTATTTTAGAGCTGCTCAGTGAATACCCTCTGGTTTTGGCAATTTCTTAAGTTCATTTTGTCAGCTTGTTCCATAACTTTCTCTACAATCACTTTGATTTCAGACAGCTCCTCTGAGTTGCTCATTAAAAAAAAAAAAATTAAAAAAAATTAAAAATGCCCTAAAAGATACCCACCTTTTTTTCTTCCCAGCTTTACCCAGAATGAACAGGAGTGCAAGAAATGAGGTGACTTCTCTTCACAGATTTCTGTTCTCGCATTATGATCAATTGACTCTTTGTGACCTTTAACAGTTTTCTGCTTCTCATGCACTTAAAAATACATTTGTTACTAATACCTTTTATCAATTGTGCCTCAGAGTATTTTTGTGTGCTACATTCTTAAGGTTTTAAGTTGCAAGAGTCCATGATCCTTTCTGTTCAGCTCCCTTGAAGGCACCCCTACAGCTTTCTGAGGGCTGCCTCTGTCAATGTGCTGTATATGAACACTCAACTCCTTTGGCTTCCTTTTCTCAAGAATTTCTCAGGAAATGGTATTTGTCATCCCCATGCTTTCAATATGGTCTCTTTAGATAGCTTTGAGTGCAAGGATATTCGTTTAGATATGCCTGGTCTTTAGCAAGTTTTTCTTTATTTCTACGTGGAATACTTACTGACTTTTGCAAGTAATTCTCTAGCTGTGAGGAAAAAGAGTATCTTTTTTTTCAGCTCTAAGTTGTCAGGTCAGGCATTCCTTGCTTTTTTACCTTGAAACTTGGCAGTTCTAGGTAAGATCAATAGTTATCTATGCACTTGGGTCCTTTGTGTACTCACTGACCACTGAAAAAAGCCTCATATATATACAAACACACATATATATACCAAATACACATAAATAAAAGGGAAATTGTGCTCTGTTCTGAACCAGTAGCACCACATGGGATGAATTGGCTAATTCTGGATCATTTGTATGATTTCATGTAATAAATGAGTTCCTGATGAGCTTGTTCCATAACCTTTTGATGTTTTTCTAGAATTCTCTCTCATTGGATGGCAATGACTGCAGTGAACAGTTCAGATGGCTCATAGTTGCTAAGCACCAAGCAGGCCTTCAGTAAAGAGGAAAAGATAAGTGAGAGAATTTAAAAATACACAAGAAATTATTTTAATCCCTAACTACACAATTTGCTCTGAAGTTACTTGATTTTGTCATTCTAAATCAGGCAGTTAAGGAGAGTAGTGGTCTAATCTGAGCTTTGTTTCCTCTGATTGTATGTGGCATGCCTTGGAGTATATCTTTAGGGGGATCTTAACATAAAGCTGAGGCTACAGTGAGGCTTGCTGCGTATAATTTAACAGTTTTATCAGTTACTAAGATACACAGGCAGAATTATCTGCTGGTAGCAGCTTTCTGCATGTGAACATCCTGAAACATTTCTTTCTATTTGAAATAGAATGGTCCTGCACAGTTACATCTTTGACACTGATTGAAATACCAGAAGAGTTGCATCCAAGTTTCTAATGGAGTTATTAAATTAAAACCCCTCAATGTATTATCTGTTTTCTTACTGCTATGAGTCCAGCTGACTTGTGCGCACATTTTTGTGTACTGGACATGCATCCTTGTCTTCCTCTGGAAGATGAGACAAATGTTTAGTGATGAGATGAGGAAAGGAAGACATGCTGTCATCTTCCTAGTGATGACAGGTTTTACATCTCATGCCTTGATCCTACTGGTCCATTAGCAGCCAGCTTCATGCCCTGTCTGCACACCAGAAGTAATCAGAATGCATCACAGAACAAGCGCAAAAAAGATCAATTGCCCAAATCAACTTTTTTCCTTGTATGCAGTCTGTTGAAATGCTTAATCTCAGGAAGGTAAAAACAAGATTTTGTGATAAGGCTGAGGCATTTTTGTTCAGTTTTGTCCGGCAACTTTCTTCTTTTACACTAAAACTGGAATTTCTTACACTGAGTATTTGTTCCAGCTTTTAATGCTGTGCTGTACCGTGATCAGAGTCGCACGCAGGGTGTCACGCAGAGGACACCCACTGCTGGCACCCCTCTGAGAGCAGTGCCAAACCAAAGCAAATATGCCTGAGTCCCTCCAGCTACTGCTGTCATCCGAGGAAAGGCAATGTGATTGTTCCCTGTAAATTAGTCTTGACATAATATGACCAGCAGCTCCGTGTACGTACACTACATTATATAATACAGTTTGTAGGCATTCATAGAAAACTTTGCAATCACAGTCTTATTCTTGTTTTCTTCTCCCTGATCAGATGCTAATTTACAAGGATTTTCTGTTCTCTCGCAGTGGTGGTAGGATCATAATTTATCATTTCTCCTGTGCTCTGATTCTAACACCAGCAAAAATGCTGTTGCAAATAATAGTTTATATTTCAGTGAGATTGTTTAATCTTGTGTTATATGCCATAATGGCTTGCAGCTGTTATAGGCCAATGAGAAACGATGATGGTATTTTCAGCCACTTGAATATGACTTTTAGTGAAGTTAAATTTGCCTGCTCATCTATGAGATGCACTGAGTATGGTGAAATGAGGTTTATTTTGCCTGAACTTTGTTCTTTGTTCTAGTCTAGGCAAGTTGTTTTGGACATCTGTAGCTGATACACAGAGAAAAGAGCATCCTATGCTTGATTTCTCCTATCCACTGAGGATACCTTCCTTTGGATGTGACAGATTGTCCTGTGGAGCAGCCTTTCTTTTTTCATTGTATACATGTTCAGCACATTAAATGCCTTTAAGTTGGGTGCATAAAAGCAAGGGCTTAGTTGAAGGATTAGGACTTCAGCAATCCTCTGGTAATATCGGTCTGTGCAAGTAGGTCAAGAGACTCTGATTTCTCTCTCTTCCTATCTAAGCCAAGCTGTTTGCTCAGGTGTGATGTAACGCTATGCCATCTTTTTACTTTTGATATGTGCAAAACCAAATTGCCCACTGCCCTTAATGTATAATCCAAAAAAGACTTCCTTCCAGGCTGCATCTTGCTGTGTCAGCCTTATAAGCAGGAAAACAGTTGTCATTTGCTGAATATAAAATGTCCACCTGTGTTAATATGCTTGGCTTCTTTAAACACATCATGTCTAAGGTTTTCTGACTGCATCATTTTTCTCTTCATAAAACTCTAAGCTGCTTCTAGTGGAAGGTTGTAGTCTTCAAATGAATGGCCTTACTAAAGTAAAAGTTTAAGGTTTGAGCAATTATTTATCAGGATAAGTAGAAAAAACTTCTCTCTCTTAAAAACCAAAGGGACTGCAATTTTTCAGAGCCTGTGGTGTTCAAGGAAAAGCATGGAAGACATCCAGCAGCTTGTATAAATCAAAATACTCTATAAAGAGGAAGACTGGTGAATTAAATATTTTACTAGAGGCACTTTGGAAAAGTGGTTAAGACATTTTGTACTATTTTGGAGGCACTCTAGAGGAAAGAACACAATGCAGCTGAGGGAGTCACACTCCCATCTTGGTAGTCTCCACCACATAAGCTTCCCATATACAAAGAAATTTTGGTCTTGAATGACTCTGCAGTGTTAGAACCCAGTAGTTTTCTTCTACAGTTATGCTTTTGTCTCTGTTCCCTGTAGTCCACAAGACATTTAGTGGTGAAAGCATCTCTTTACAAATGCTGTTAAAGTTCATATGCCACAGGTAAGCTTGGATTTTGTAAAGGGACGGGGCAGAATATATCCAGATGTCTTGTCATTTACACCTGGTTATCTAGAAAGGTGAAAACCTTTCCAAACTCTTCCCAACAGAGACTAAAGTGCCCAAAGTGATGTCTGATTCCCCCTTGACATGGCACTAATACATCCCTTAGGAAGGACTGTGAACACCTGGGAGATGAAGGAAGTCTTCCTTCTGCAGAACCATGTAATGGTCTACAGCACCTGCCAGCTCCAGGGATTATTTCTAACTGTGGCCCAAAGTGGCAACAGAAGTGTAAAGTCACCAGCAGAAAGTGTTTGGGTTTTTTCTTTTCCCCCTACTTCTTCATTTCAGTAATCCCAGCTATGGAACAAATGATCGTCTCCAAGTTTTTATATTGGGTAGAGGCTGGAATGTCAAGCTGCACTGCCAATGAGCTAAAAAAAAAAAAGTAAACCCAGGACACAGTGTCTGTAGTCTCCTCCTGTACCCCACCATATCAATATTGAGAGCAATTAATGGGCAAGAAATCTCAAAAGCAGAAAGGCGCTTGCAAAATGGTGTGAGTTAAATTAGTGTGCAGCAAATGATACCATTTCATACCCAATGTCTGCAAGGTATCTCTAGCGGGTAGGATTAATATATTTTTTTAGCCAAGTCTCTCTCAATTACAAAGAAACTGCTGAGAAATTCTTTATATTGAGTTTCTGAAAGAGGCATTTTGAGTTGCAAGTAATAGTTATGAAACATAATTACACTTAATTTAATTTAAATGTAAATTAAAGTGTATTTCAGTTGCCACTCAAGTCACTCTTACAAAATTATTACTAAGTGGGAAGAATGATTCAGACCTGAAAAGAGAGTAGACTTTATGAACTGACAATAAAATTCTGAATTATATTTCAGAATTCCAATTTTAACAAAATAATTGGTGTCACAAGTGCTAAACAGTTGAGAAGACAGAAAAAGATTTGTAATAAAGACCTTTAATTTTCCATGCATTGCTTGGTATACTTGATATGAATAAAATCTATCTTATTTAGTCACTTTTCACAAGTTAATTCCTGTCAAAATCAGAGGGTCCTGCTTGAAAAATATGAACAAGATTTGACTAGTCTGAGTCCAGATACAGTGTACAGATGATTAAGTTCACAGAACATCCACCCACAAAATAACTTTTATATCAGCATCTAAAAGCACTTTTTATTTAATATGCATACTGGAGATGCAGTCTGAGTAATGAAGGGGGAGGAAAAACGTACTTTTAGTGTTTCAGGCTCCTCTTTGATCACTCTATTGAAACAAGAAAAAGCCAGTCCTGGATTTAGCGTCTAATGGGAACATTTCTAGCCTAAGTGTAAGGGAAACTCAGCCCCATAAGACAGGTACTCTCTTTTTTTGCCAGATGGCTTTTAAATTACTAACTAAAATAGCACTTTTGCTCTTTCTTCCTGCAGTTACCTTTTGAAGCTGCCTAGGGCACAAGTTTGTTTCCCACATTTAGAGGATCACTTGCCCCAGAATTAGAATATCCACTATATTACCATACCCCATGAAGTTATTTGTTGTACTTATTATATTATGTATCATTTAATGTTTTAATTTTAAAAAATTGAAGCTTCTGTTCAAGTATCTACCTCAGATTAATTAAAAATGGAAGTATGTACTCATGTGTTCTTAATACAAAAAAAAAAAAAAAAAAAAAAGAAAATGGAAAATATGGAACTCTACAAAGCTGCTTTTATGGCTCAAGGTTTTTTTGCCCGGATGGCTCAGTACATACAGAGTCAGACTTCATCCATCTGGCAAGCACTTGCTTCTAATCATTTAATGAGAGGCAGTTTTCAGCTTCTCTCATATCTGAGCCTTTTCCTGTGTTCCCATGCTAACAACATTTTTCCTAATTGGAAGCAATCTGGGAGCTTGTTGGGATTAGCACTAGGACCACGAGTCTCTGAGCAGATTTGCAGATTGTTTACTGATAAATTAGACCTTACCATCAAGAAATATTATAATAATGTAGGAGACAGCTTTAAACTGGTATTTCATGAATAAAGTGAATTGTAGTCTAAAGGTGTGTGTATTCGTGCATATATATATATATGTATGTATAAATATGTACACACACATCTGTGTGCATATGCATGCATATGAGCAGACACATTGTGCAGTCTTCTGCTGAACTTGCTGTTTGTTTCTTTCCCACCAACAGTCAGAAGACCACTCAGGATTCTCTGAGGTTCCTAGCATCATTTGTTCCAAGTAGTCATGCTTCAGCCTGGTGTGGCTTTTGGCACTTGCACTAGGTGAGAAAGATTCTGTTAGATTCTGTATACCTTAACCTTAAGCACTGTCACACAGAGCCAAAATCTTTCATTTTTAGAGCAAAGTGTCAGCACAACTTCAGGCCCTGTATTCACCAGTGCAATGAAGATGACTGTGTCTGTCTGAGTTGGATTTCTGTTTCCTCTTCTCCTATACATTGTGTCTTTGTAACTGTCATTTTAAACAGGATGCTATATAATAAACTTATTTGTCCAAAGGCTAGCTGCAGTTGTGAGCTGACCTTGTCTTGCCTAGTTAGGGTCAAAAGGTAGACAGCTGGTGAAATCCTGCCCCAGATAAAGATATTGGTTGTTTTGTTAATGACATTGAGGGACAGCAATTTCCTCCACAAAATTTTCTCAAAGGAATGGTTATGTGTGTAAAGTACAGGGTACAGATGAGTGTTTTGAGATGTATTATCTACTGGTAATAAGCAACATAAGCAGCCCAAGCTGTAATACTAGCAATTGTGCTACTAAACTGGCTCAAATCTTATGTAAGGAGAAAGGAGTTCCAGAGAGGTTGAGTTGCAGCAGGAGGCACAGGATTTTATAGGACTTTCAATAGAGCAAATCCTCCCTAATTTCACTTTAGTTGCTACATACTCACTGGCTTTGGTAGTCCTATATGGCATATTAAACTGAAACAGTGATGAATGATCCACACTTTGTTTTCAGAGACATTAAATATATGATGTTTCTGTTTTCCTGTATTTACCAGAAATTTTCAGGCTTGGTCCTTCAACCCAAAAAGCAAAAGCAAAAAGAGCTTCAACTTCTCTCTAGTCCAATCTGCAAATGAAACAGACATTTTGTTGTTCTCAATAGTGTCTACTGATAGCAGAAATGTTTTAACTGGGTGGGGCTGATCCTGAATGCCCCCTTTTCCCGGATGGAACGTGCCTCCTGGCACCAGGCTCATGGAGAATGTGCCTTCAACAGTGAATTTCTGCAGCAGCATGACTTGCTTCCTTCTTTGGAAGCCCCAAAACAAAGTCAGGCCTCTTGAATTGCAGCCTCTGGAGTGTCATTTCCTTATTTTTATGATTCTTGACGCATCCGTTTGGTTTCCCCTTCTCCAGTCCAATCCAATCATAGTTCAGGAAAATAGCATATTCCTAAAAGCTTGTGTTACAATTGGATAAACTGAAATCCATTTATTGTTTTTGGAGAATTTAAAGCTACATGTCTCTTTTTGCAGTCATGAAGGCAGTACTTGAAGCCTGCCCTCTGTTCATCTCACCACTTTACAGAGAAGACTCTGAGACATAAAAACTTTGAGAAACATCTCCAGAACTTTTGTATTTCTCTTCCTATAAAGTACCCTACCCTCCTTCCACTTGTCTATATAAATAGAATAATGTGCTAAAATATTGCAAAACATAATAATACAATATGTGTGTAATTTTGGAAACATGTGCATTGCAAGTGATAGGGGCAATGAATGGCCTTATGATGACACCCCACTTACATATCCTTTCTAAACTCCTCTGCTTTTTATTAAGTTCTTTCTGGTCTGTGTGCAAAATCCATATTCTTTGTAAGATTATATGCATGTATTGGTACAAGACCAGCTAAGCAACTTGTCATACATTCAAACAACTCCTAGAATGCAACAGTATTTGCAGTGTTTGAACGGCTACCTAAGTGTGTACGAGTTTGACTTTCTCCACAAGGAGAGAAACTTTTGCAGTACTCCTAGGCATGTGCTGCTTGTATCACTTTACCTCCTGATGGGGTGAGGTTCACAGCAGAATTTCAAGCCTGCTTAACTAAACCCAGTTGCTGTCTCACTTGCCATTTTAGTACTGCTAAGTTATGCTTGTAGTGAAGTCTTCAAGTATGGGCTGGATAGCAGCCTCAGTTATACAAACCTAAACGGCTGCTGTAACTTCAATGCAGCTACTCAGGACTTACAGATTCCCTCTTCATGACCTTTTCCTGATTCTGAAAAATACTTTGCTTTGAGAGAGCTGGGTGCTATCGTGGTCTAGGCATATACCTTTTTTCAAGTGCTCATGGTGACATTTTTGTTGCAGTTCTGTAGCAAGACACTTGTAAATGAACCATGAGCACATATGCTTGCTACCCTTATACATCTCTTTTACCTTAGATTTGAGGGTTTCTGTTTAAAGTAATAAACTTTACAATAATATAGAAAGAATGGCAGAATTATTGCAATCTCTTTCAAGAGCTGTTACCTATTTTTTGTGTCATATAGTCATGTACTACCAGGAGTCTTCTCTATGTATCAGCGACCAAAATGTGAATGTGTTAGAACTCTGCATCTGCTCAAGAAGAGTGATTGAGGGTAGGGGTGGAAATTTAATTTAAAAAAAAAATGTTTTATGTTTGAAATCACCCAAAAAAAGTTTGGATATTACTATTGTATTACAACAACAGTAAAAGTTCAGAGCAGATCCTTCCTGTGAGTTAAATCTATCTTAGAGTGTAGACTACATTCAATTAAACTAAGGAATTGTCTAGCCCCTCTGAAAGATTGTAGAGAAGAAAAGACTATTATCACACTCCATCTGGAAAAGATGTTGCAACTAATGTGTATTAATCCTGAAGAATCTGCCTAATTTGCATTGCAAATTTGTTTCCTACAGACAACTACATAAAGGAATGTTATAAAATGAAACCAGCACACAGTCTTTAACAAATACTGAGGTGGATAGGAACAGGCAGTCAACTGACAACACAGCAAGTTGCTAATGATATCCTTCTTATAAACAGTTGACACACCAAGCCTTTTGCTATAATCTCACTCATACAGTGCAGGTCTTTGAGGGGAAAGAACAGAAAAAATATTGTTTTGCATCACTTGCATCTCAGTTTAATCAGAACACCAGATCCAGGTGAGCATATTACTGAATTGTACAAAATTCTTATCCCTTCCCTAAATCCGTCTATTCATATGTATCAGCTTTGCAGTCCTTGTTCTGCTGCTTGAGCTCTGCTGCCAAGCCACAGGGAAACTCAAAAGCTGAGTTCAAGCCAACTGTGATCATAAATGGTGGTGATACCAGGACTTCAGTGACACTTGCAACAACAGGATTAGAAGGAAAGGCTGAATTTGGTATGGGGCACAGGGTCAGATTTTTTGAAATACTGATGCTGTATAGACAGGAAAGCAGATGCTAATTGAAATTTTCAGAAGCATCGGAGAAACCTGGCTTTCTAAAACCATTGTTTACTCGTGTTGGCTGCGGTGTTTTGTTCTTTATGCATGTTGGTTAAAATTTATGTGTCTGCATAAGAAAAGAATGGGTCTTTCTTTGTTCTAGATGAAAAGGAGCCATTTCAGTATGTCTTAGTTTTCAATATGCTCCATGAAATTTAAATACAAATTTAATTTGTCTGTAATTCACAGTTTGAACCTCATTCTGAAAAGAATTCTGACTTTGAGCTGGATTTGTTGTTTTATTATGTACTGACTTGTACAAATGATAGATCCACAACTTGTGCTACCTTCTGTAACAGTGTATCCAGCCCATGATGCTGAAACTGCTGGTTCTGAAGCCCAGCCTTGACATTAGTTGCTCGGTTTAGAATAATGACAATTTAGTAAACCCTGTCTGAAAAATGTATCAATTTAACTTGTTTCCCTTGCAGAGGTTTAGAGGCAGAAATAGCATGCTATTCCTTGATCATTTTGTTGATGTTCATCTTCAGTGGTTTTCCTCTGCCGCAGTTTTTCACTGGTTTTCTGCCAATGACCACATGTAATCACCAGCAACTCTTCCATAATATCAGCAGAACCTTAAGATCTAGATATTCCCCTAAGCTTGTAAGTTTTGGTGTGTGCTGTGTAAAGGAATAACAAGAAGTAGAAGGAGGAACCACAACTTTTTTTTTTTTTTTTTTTTTTTTTTTTTTTTTTTTTTCTTCTTCTTTTTTCTTCTCCTCCCCCCAAGAATGCTTGTTACAAACCAGATTAATCTTCTCATTGACTGATCAGTTCACCAGACTCCATCCCTCAGTAGCTGTAAAGTGTTTTGGAACCTGGATGGATTCATGACATGTCATAGAGTGTTCCTGGGGCAGACAGACCTGGGTAACTTTATATTCTGTGCTGTGGTGGAAGTACTTCCAATGAAAGGTGTATTTGGTTGTTTGCTAAAGCTCCTCTCCTCTTGTCTTCTCCCAGACTTGGAGTATAGCCACCCTCAGGGCCAGATGTCTGAGCTTGTGGGCCTACTTTCAATTTCAACAGCAGTCAGTATCCCAGCTTTATTAATAATTCAGATTTTTCCTTCTGTTAGGAAATCAAGAGCTTCTCTTCAATAATCTTTAAAATATATTTTAGTCAATCATAGTCATATTTACATATTCTGCCATCTGGCAATACAGTCTCTGTGTTCTGAAGGTATTTTATTCCATAGATATCACTTTTTAGCACCCTTTTAATAATGTATTAAGGAATGTGATCATCCCTATCGAATGTCTGTTTTTCCACTTCATCCCTTGAGACACAGATGTGTTTAGGAACCTTCTTATTTTGAAAGGGTTGGCCCTGCCCTTGTCTGAAGTGAGGGAAGAATTGTATTTGCATTTTAGGAGGTATTTTAGATTTACTTGAATTTATACTTACATTACCACTTGATTATGCTACAGGAGACCAAATTCAAGAGATTTGCCTTCCATTTGCCTTTGAAGCAAGATTCTTTTTTTTTTTTTTTTTTGGGAAGGTCATTTCAGAATAGATGTTTTTTCCCAGTTTCACACTGGCCCTTCATAAATAAAGTTTGATGTGACAGTCTTATAAAGTACAGAGCCAGAGTTTCTGCTGTGATATCTCTTGCCTTTAATAATTTATAAAATCTTGTTTTGCAGTTTGCCTTTCTTTGTCATTATGTGCTTCTATTTAAGCTGAATTTAAACAGGACAAGTGGAAATACCAGGAGCCCAAGAATTAGTCAGCATACTGGCCAGACGTATAAAAAGTTTGGATGTGATTTCAGTGCAGGAGCACATTCAGCTGCCCTCGTATAGGATGGTATATTGGCACTTCTTTCTCCCTGACATCTTGCCCACAAGAATCTGATCTCTTTCTTTTTAAATAGTCTCTAACATGGTCACTGAGAAAGGTCTAAAAGCTGAGTGTCATCAGTATAGTAGTGCCACTGGGATGGTATGTCTGCTTGCATTTTCAGGAACCACAGAGAATGGGTTTGCAAAGTATGAGCTGCTCCATTCATCACAATGCCCTGTCATGCTGTTTTAAGTGTCAGCCTCCTAATGTGCTGCTTCTCTGAGTGTGTGGAAAAGGTCTGGCAGGAAAATCTCTCTCCTGTGAAAATGGCACACTATGACAGTATTACAGAAATGCTTTTCCTTAACATTAGAGAGGACAGTTATTACCCCACGCTTGGAAACAACCAGATCTTTCTCCTCCTGCATAACTTCTAGCTGATATGCGTTCCTCAAAACAGAAGATTTTGCTCTCTGTCCTGAAAGGAGAAAGCTTTCTATGTGGAATGACATTGATTCATACAATTTCTATTATTCAGTCTGCAATTTCTTCCAATGCAATTGTCTAACTCTATCACATCTCTGTGTTGCCTCCTAACTCCACAGGGTCAGCAAACATCACCAGACTGCTCCAAGTACTAATAAGAGCCTTATGTAAGATGAGACCAAAAGACCAGTTTCTGAAAACCTGCCTGCCTTGTTTCCTTCCAGTATGATACTCCCTTCCAGCCCACTGTCTTCTACCAGTCTCTTGCAGCTTACAATTCTCACAGGTCTTTTCCATCTTCTTCAGTTTAATTAATAACTTCCTATGTGGTAGCAATTTAAATAATTTTCTGATGTTCAGATAGGTCAGATCAGCCATATAATCCCCTGTGTGAACACTAATTATCACTCCAGAGGAAGAAATAAGTCTAGTCTGATCCAACACTGGCAAATTTGTATGGTTTCTTGTCCTCTGCTATTTCCTTTCATGTCAATTATCAACCTTTTCTTTATATAAGAATATAATTTATGGTGTCTGTATCAAATAGAGGCAGAGTGTTTTCAGCCAGATAATATCACTAACTTCTGCTGCCCCATTCTTGCTTTTTCTTCATACAAATCTGAACCCAAATCCTAGTGTTTTGGGATGACGGCTGAAATGCCTTTACACAAAATATCTCTCAGTGTCTGGGTTGATGGCCCCTGTAAGGGCTCAGGAAAAAAGCTGCACCCTGTAGGTACCAAGGCAGCATCAGGCAGAACTTTCAGCTGGTAGATTTAAGCAGCACATCTCTTGGGGAGAGTCGCAGAGGAAACTGAATTCAGTGAAAGCCTTTACAGGTGCAGGAGGTTCTCTTTCTCAACTCCAAGCTGAATGAGAGTATCTTACCTGAAAACTGACATAGGCTGCTGCTTTTACTCTTTTGGAGGAGTACCTGTGTCAAACATTGCGTAGACTGGCAGGTGGCAAGTGCCCATGAGCTGGCCTTTCCCCACTCTTAAAAGCAGGAAGGACAGAGGGTGAAAAAGAAGGAAAGAGTCCTCTTATTTCAGAGAGGAAAAACACTTGAGGACAGATGCTGTCTCAGTTTGGTAATGTGCCACTGTATCTTTGTGCCAGTCTCAATGAGAGACAGTAGGTGCATCTGTGCCACTAAAAATAAGTCCGCAGTTGACTTTTTCCACAGTTGCAGTAGCAGAAGCTGGAATCTGTTCCAGCATATAACCAATAGAGACTGCATCTTTTTGAGTGCTCTGAAGTCCCACCTATGCAGATAAGAGTTCTGGGTAGAAGTCTGCAGTGCTGCACAGTTTAAAGAAACATATGTGAGTATGGCATAGTACTCTGAGAAGCTGTAAAACCTACTTCAGATTGAATAATCAGAGATCAGTTGAGCTTTTAGCCTACCTGTGAACTACTTAAAATTATAAATAGAAAAAATAAAATTTACTGGGGTTTTTTGTGCACTATTGTGAGAGAGAAGGGTCTGAGAAAGGGACAGTCTCTCTGACATCCTACTGGGAGGGCAAGATTGAGTTCCTTTCTCATCAAAATGAGCACTTAGCTGTGTGGGCTTATTTTCATAGTACTGTAAGCACAACCAAAAATCCTGCTGGCTCCTACTGCAAACTTCTGTGCTACAAATGCAAACAGTTTTAGTGACGTAGTATGATACCCAAGGTGATAAGCACAGACTGTACTGTTGATCTTCTGTGCACCTTGCCTGAGGAGATCTTGTTGCTATTGTTTAACAGCTTAGTCTTCACTGCCCATCCCAAAACACATAGTAGAATTGCAACTGACTTGATAATAGAAAGTGAATTAAAAAACAGGATGGGAAAAATGTTAGCAGCAATACCAGGAAGCTGGCCAATGTGGTGGAGGGCAGCACCTTACTTCTGTGAGAAATACTGTGAGATTGCTTTCTAAGACTACTGTTCTGAATAAACCCTGGTTCTCTACAGGGAGCTTTGGTTTTTCTTAATAAAACTAGCCCGTTCCATTTAATTTGTACTGTAACCTGTATCTAGAATATGAGAGGGAGAGTACACCAGGTGCATTCTTCTGTGAGTAGACATCAGAATAATAAATTCAGTATTTTCAGTACATGTTAGAATCTCAACCATCACCTTGAACATAAATTATTCTAATTGTTCCTAAAGCAGTTTGGCAGTATTTGAGGCCTGCAGAATGCAAAATTTCTTATTTTAGGATTGGGTTAAAAACTGAATAAACACTGGGTTAAACACTGTGTAACAAAATGCTAGCAAAGTGACCTTTTTTGTCAGCAGTTATGAGAGCTTACTCTGCTTGACTGAGCAGACTGGACAGTCAGAATACTCTCTCACTGTAGGAAACAGGAATGAAAAATTTAATGGAAGTGGGAAAAGGCTGCATTTCTGTATGGAGTAGGTGAAAAGAAAAAAAATGCGTAAGAGTTATCAGTGATACAAAACGGCTGGTAGCTTTCTGAATTTGGAGGAAAAATGTTCAATAGGTTAGAAATCACATGAAATTTCTAGGTCAAATTGAACTCTAATGTGATAAACATTGTTTTGCTATTCTTCTGTAAGGTTTTAATGCATCATACATAACGAGCTAAGAAGCTTCGCATTGTGATCTTCTCTTTTTGACTGTGAAAGAAAAATAACCCACAAGAGGTAGTTCTTTAGGTGTAAATGCAAGACTTGTGCCACAGCAATTATAAACACACAAGTACAGAGCAAGAGAGGTGAGCAGGATGCACACTGACAGGATGACTTGTCCAGAGAAGTTTGCTCCTGATAAGACAGAGCTACTTCACTGTTGGTTTAAAATCATATTATCGCAGCATTCCAAATCTCAGATATCTTGACTTTTCCCTGTCTAATATGTTTGTTACTTTTTCTTCTCCTAATATTTTATACTGTTCATTTTTTCTGAGGCCTTAGGTAGAGAAAGACAATCTCATTTCAAGCTGTCATCAGTGCTTCCATTGAATGGCAATCAAGTGAGGTAGAAACACTATGTGAAAATTTATGGAAAAAGTTTTTCCATTGTATCATGTAATGGGCACTTGACTTATTCTAATCCATAAGATTTCAAAAGTAACACTGCTGACATTAAGTCTTTCTTTTGTGCTAGAAGAAATAGATCAAGTTGAAACATTGCTATCTCAGCTTTCAAGAAGCACTGAACTTTATATTCTTAAACTTGTTTTCAGAGCCCAGTAAGAAAACTCAAAAACTTGCATCAAAATTCAGCTATGGTCACCAATTCTGCTCAGTCATAAACTACATCTGTTCCTGGAAACATAATGGAGAAAACTTGGTCAAGGTTCACTAAAATGTAGCTCAATCTTATCATAAATGTGTGGCTCCTGATGAATTACAGGTGAATTGTGGAGCTGTGCTGGGACTACTGAGCGAAATCAAGGGAGATTTAGAAGAGCAATGTCTTATCTGAGTGCTACTGAGCATGTGCTGCAATTAACTCTAAAAATTAATTACAAAATGTTTTTTGTTTCCAAATAGACCACAGGGAGCTACCTCTAAAGCTACTGTGAATAAGATCAGGAAAGATTTGTCCCAAGCAGTCTCATTTGGGGGCAGATGTGGAGTGGGGTTTGCAAGCCCTCAGCAAGTACAGGTGGCAAACACGTTGTTCATGATGGGCTGCTGCTTTATTCACTGAGCCCCTGTCTAAGCATTAGTTGGAAAAAGATGTACACACAGTTGCTGCTTACCTCTGCCTTACAGAGGCAGATTCTCACAGCCCTGGAGACATAAACTGGCTTGACATTCACAGGGGAATCACCACTGGGTCCATTTCCTTGATTTTCAATAGCCCAAACCACATCTGTCAAGTGGGTGAGTGTGCACAGGGGCCATGTAACACTTTGTGTCTTTAGGTGTAGGAGATGTGTTTTCTCACTATGCAAATCAGTGATGAGTGTTTGAAGGTGAAAGGAATATTTGTTATTCCTGTTTGCACATTACTTATGAGACTAAGAATTTAAAAAGAGGGGCATGCCATTTTTCTCTGCTGTCTCTGAGTTGTGCAGTGTCATTTGGATGTCTACAGCCCTGGCATTAAGATGACATCTCTTTTATCTCCTACTATTTGCATCCATGAAAAGTGCATTGGCCCAAATGTGCTGCTCTCTCCAGTACCTTGATACTGGGTCTGCATTATAAAAAGTTTTCATAAATATTAAGTTTCATAAAATAAACTATTCCCCTTGACAATATTAGGATTTCAAAAGAATTTAGAAACTTTTTTTTTTTTTAATTCAGTGTGAATTTGACGTATAGCTTTGTTGTAAGAAGCAGATAATAATTGACCTATATTTCACATACCTTTAGTTCTAAAAGCTGACGAAGGCAATGTGCACTTGAAGCTGATAAGAGCTCGTACTGGAGCTGGGTTTAAACTTTTTGTGGTGGTCCTTTGTGTACATTTTGAAGTCTAAAAAGCACCGATCAAAACTGCTGCAACTTTGAAACAGGGTGATGAGCTATATTTTTTGGAGAGAAAGAGCAAGTCTTGATCTTTATTACTGACAAGTTATGGGGTGTCATTTAAGGCAACCTTCACAAATAAACAAATAAAAAGGCTACTGTCTTCATCTTTCCTTAGCCAAAGCATGATTTACCTGAAGTGACAGGGAAACCATAAGGTTTTTGAAGTTGTTTTTGGTAGCAAGAGAGAGAAAATCAGAATTTCCCCTTGAATCAAAATAAGTTGAAACCCATTAAAGAAACAGTTTAGCAATAGTCCAGGTATTAATTTACTTCGCATGCATGGCCTGCAGGGCTCATATTTTAACTTGGCCTAAGGCTGCACCAATGCTTTTGTAATTCCAATTCATGAAAGATCAGACAATCACATCATTCTTTGTTCATAATGGGAGTTAAAAATTAGAGCTAAAAATTTTAATAGCTTTAAAGATCTTGGACACGTGTACAAACACTTGCAAGCTTACTTCAAATATAAATAAGTTTTGGTTGAGGCTCCTCATTCTTGCCTTGCTCAGTCTAACTTAGATTTTTCAGAAGAATAATACCTATTAATATCCCTTACAAATATCCCTCATTTCCATGAAATACCTTTGGTTTTAGGTGTTCTTGTTATCCTGAGATCAGTGAATTGCATATATAATTAAGGAACAGTGGAGTAAGGGAGATCATCTGCATCACAAACAATGCCTCTGATCCCCAGGTAGTGTGTCTGGCTGTAAAATTGAACTAAGCATACACCAAGATCAGTGCACCCTGACAGCCTGGGGAATCCTGCAGAATCATCTCTGTTAAACAGCAGCCTAGGTTAGTCAGGGAAAAAAAGGTCTCACTTTTATTAAAGAACATATTAGACCTTGAGTGTATTACTCTGGAAGAGTTCCCTCTTCCAGAGTGTCATGGTCGTTATACAGAGGATGAGCTGAGTATATGTATGAATTAGGTGTGGCAGTGAAGTCTCTAAAGACACATAAATTGAATCAGGTCTTCTACACCCTTATAAGCCATTATTATGGGTGGGAAGTGAAGAAATGTCAGAAGTAAGGAATAATAGATACAACATGTCTCAGTGAGACACATACTACATTTTGGTTTTTTCTATCTAGTGTAATTTTACTACACCATGAGTTTGAGCTCATACTGTGAAAAGAGAAATACCTTGGGGGTGCTGTTATAGAAAATATATATTTATAGAAAATACATATTTAATAGCTCTGACTTCAAATGAAAGTTTGTGACTTGAAATTTTTTTTTTCTAAATTCATTAAAACCCCACCATCCAACAAAATCATATTTTCTTTGGTTTTGTTGAGATTTTCCAGCTAGTTTTAGTAACTAACTAAAAATTAGACATATTTAATTAGAAATTTTTTTTCAGCTTTTTCATCAGCCTAGGTTTGTTTTCTAGAGTTCTCCATCCACCATTACTACATCCCAACACCAGTGGATTGCTGTAACCATGCATAACTGACGATCACTTAGGGGAGAGTAGCATTTCATAGAATAAGTAATGGAAAGCAGAGCCAACTTGATGCTGCTATGTGAGAGGAACAGCCAATTTTCTCAAGCAGAGGTAAAGCTGAAATTAGCAGTCTGCAGGTTCTGAGGCACCTTTGGCCTCCTCCTTTTGCATGGAGTCCTGAATTCCTCGCACACAGGTGAAGCCTCTTCTAAATGGCCATGTCATTTTCTTTAGTGGTTTTGTAACAAAATGCGCTTTCTCCTTTGGGGTTGTTTTTTTATTTTTTTTTTTCCTGTGATTAAATTTAAATGAAATGTTCCCAAACTAGAATAGAGAATAGGATGCATACAAGAACAGGAGAAGGCTGTAGACAGCTGTTTTTAATGTGCCACACTTTATTAGCAGACTGTTGTTTGGATTTGTCAAATTAAAACCAAAATTCTTCCTGCCCCTGCTAAGCACTGTAGTCTAAGAATAAAACAAAGATCCAATAATTAAATAATACAGCAAATAAGGAAGAATAAGGATACAAAGCTGATCAGAAAGAGAAATTTGATCTAATTAGCAGTCATGAGTGTGTATTGAAATACAGGATGTGGGCAAAACTTGCTAGAAACTTGATACTGAGATGCAAATATACCAAGTCTGTTTTGCTGACCTCTGTCTCCTCATTAAGAGTTTTGTGTTTAAAAATGGAGCAATTCCTTTTCATCAAAGAGAATACTGTTATATTCTGTGCTTCGGAGTAAGTCTTATTTTTGATATCATGATGGGTTTTCTTACTTTGTGATAGTCAAAATCATAATTCCTTTTTTTCCTTTTAAAAATGCATGTTACAGTGCCAAATTTATTATCAGGGAAAGGTTTTCAGGTTATTTTCCATTTCAAACAAAAAGGGAAGTATTTTATATTCAGAATTGACTGTAATTGACTGTTTGCTGGAAACTATCTGAATGCATCTGCAGGTAGTCAGTGTGTTGACAGAAAAAAAAATATGGGAAGCTGGGAATTTAGAGCAGATCCAGTTCAGAGATGCATGTGTGCATATTTGAACAATTGATAAATGTTCATATTTTGCTGGGAAAAGGTCAATGGTTAGTTCAGTGTCAAAGCCTCAAATGAAGGTATGAGTACTGAAGGTATGATCCAGAGTGATCCAAAATTACCTAAAAGCTCATAAAACTGTGGCCCAAAGGACCCTTAGTCATAGATGTATCTGGTCTGCATTCAGGCTCACTGCACTGGGAGCATCCCTGCCTGCTCCCTGGTGAGGGCTCCTTCTATCTTGCCTTGGCACAGCATCACACCAATGAGCTGCAGGAAAGGGGCCATTCTTCCTCTTTGGTGCTATGTACCAAGGAGTTGTCAACATAAATAACCAGTAGCAGATCACAAAGACAAAATCTGGTGAAAAAGCTGGATTTCCTAAGACTTTTCTCACCCTAGAAAAAAAGTATATTCCATAACACAAATATAAGCCTTTTCTCAAGAAAAAACTCCAATATTGTTTTTAAATGGTGTCTCTCAGTCTGACAATATCCCAGCTCTTGCTCACTTTCAGTTCTGCTCAAATGCTCTAAAGAACAGTAGTCTCTGATCTCATAGTAGGACACACTTCCCAGATAACAAGAACATAAAAAATAAACTTCAGATAACTTATCTGAAGTAACTTACATTTCACTAGGTCATTCATAGCCTGTGACTTTTTTTTTTTCTGAGGCAGGACCACCAGCTGTGTCTCAGAGTTTCTACCTCTCCACTCTGCATCTGACAGATATAAACAAGAGAGAGAATGTTCCTTTACAGTACTTAAACTGAAATAATCCTCTACAATCCCATAATGAGTTGTGGTTTTCATAAGATTAGTTAATTTCCTACTGACTTTACTTCTTCCCACGGCTGCAGTGGGAAAATTCCACTCAGTTTTGGGTTAGCTTAGGTCTTTAAAAAAGCATGACTTACTCAGATAAGAGATGCTGCTTAAACAGACACCACTTCTTCTCTCTAGTTGGCACTTGGCAATTTGTGTGTGCCTCATCAAGTCCAGGTGACCCTCTGTTCCTTCAGCCTCCTGGGCATGTAGTGGCCATTGCAAAGTTGTTCTGTGCAAGAAGGGTGATGATGAGAGCAAATGATGCTTTGGTTTCTCTGCCAATGAGAATTCTTGGTAGAGGAGGAAAAAAATGCTTGTAGGGAAAAGAATGGTGCAAATTTACTCTCTGGTCCCAAACACTCATGAGGTCACTTACAGCATGTCTGCACTCAGGTACCAGCAGTAACATGGCTGGTGTCTGTCCCTAATATTGTGACAACAGGATATGAGCCTGCTCTGGCAAATGATGCCAGCAGCATTTGACTGTCCAGAGAAGGATGGTGGTGGCACAGATACCACCAAATGTGCCAGTGCAGCCTTGTGAGTGGCCTTGCCATGCCAGAGGATCAGCAGAGCCCTTCCCTGAAGCACAGTCATGATGCATCTCCTGGCAAGGGGTCATCTAGCTCTGCACCTCCTCAAGAGCCACTTTCTTAAAGTTAATTTGCTTGCTGAAGAGATTTGCTGCAGTCTTAACAGCTCTGGTGCTCACAGACAGGAGTGGCCTGGTTTCTGAACTTCCTATGAACTCTGGCTTCTTTAATGCCCTGCTGTTGTGGGTCTCTTGCTGCCCCCTCATCTGACACTTGCAGGAGGTTTTGCAGGTGGCACATACCCAACAAAGCCTTACCAGTATTTGTCTCACAGTGCTACTGAGTGGAAAGGATTTCTGCTGTTTCATGCTCATAGGTCATGCCCTATATCCAGAAAACTGTCAAGAGGAGGGCTTGTGAAGGTGTTGAGGAAAAAGGAGAGAAATAATGAGATCTGAATCATGAATAAATCTCTGGAGACATACTGGCCTCCTCTAAGTCATCTTGTCTGGATACTAGTCTGTTCTGTCTTTTTTTTGGCATGATCCAGCTTCAAAAGTTTCCAATGGCTTTTAAAATTCTCTTGCAGCAATTGTTTCTACTATTTCTGGACCACTGGCTCCCTGCCCCATGTTCTGCTTCGTTGACTCTGCAGAAAAAAAGTGCTTCTCCAGGCAGTGACTGACAGCACACTGCCTGAGAGATGATTTTTGCCCATCAGCAGGGAATGTCACGCCTTCCATGTCCTGCTGCTCCTCCACGTGTACAGGTAGTGCAGCTGACGGGGAAACCTGCTTGATGTCTTAATGGACAGGCAGCACAGGATGCCAGATTCTCAAGCATGGATGTCAGGGTTAATAAAGTCCCTATGAAAGGAATACAGTTTAAATGAGCTGCTGATATCACAAAGAAAATCTGCCAAGAAGTCTATTTATGTAATCCTGTAAAACAAGCACACAGCGTGTCGTCCATTTGACACCTCTGTTTCTCTGTAGCTGGAGTGGTGTTTTGGGGGCTGAATTGCTGTAGGAGTGCAAATACTAATTGCCAGTGTGTCTAGTGAAGCTATAGCACATTCACATAAACTGCTGGAGGGAAAGGAGTGGTACCTTGGAAAAGCCAGCTGGCTGCTCACTGACTTTGTTGTCAGGCACTTACAGCATCACTCAAGAGCTTTACTAGGGTTAACATAAGGAACTACACTGTAAAATCATATCTGTGTAGAGCAGGGAGAGGAAAACAATTTGAAGAAAGAATAATTCACTTTCTTGGAATTTGTATTTGCTTCAGCCTGGTAGTTTGTCCTGCCAAAATCTTAGCTCACCTGCAATGTTGGAACTGTGTCTCCAACACTGAACGTTGCTGCAGGGTGCTGGTATTGGGAGCAGTACAGGGAAGGCTAGACACAGGCACAACTAAGATCAGGATTTCTGTGCCTGTCACAGCCACAGCATTCAGAGAATGCTATGGACAACAGGAGAGTATGGAAAGACAGGTCCTGCTCCAAAGAGCATGAATCATTATAGATGCAGAAAGTGGTAGGAGGAGAGAAGAAACGGGCTTGCCATCAGGCATCAGCTACAACAAAAGGGAACTCTGATGAAGAACTGCAGGACTGAGATATTAGTGCAAACAACTTAATTTTTCAAAATATATTTAGAGATTTGGTGGATGCCTAACTTCTCAAGAAGTGCTGGGTGTTTATGCTAGGGAAAACCAAGCTTCCTTAATGTGACAGCTCATGAATGCAGAATTGGTGGCAGCCAAAATCTCTGGCTTCTTTAATGAATTTTCACTTATGTACAAAGATGCAGATGTACACTGTATTTCTGGGAAAAAAACCCAAAACCAAAAAATCAAAGAACAAACCAACAAACAAGCAAGAAAAATCCAGTGTTTTTAAACAGTTCTCACTGGTTTTAGCAAGGGATTGTAGACTTTTAAATAGAGAGATAACATACTGACAAGAAGTCAGTTCATGAATGTCAGGAAAGAAAATATTTCAGATTTAACAAACACCAACAAAATGCCTTAAACTTAAACCCCCGGGGCCTGAACTTTAAACTCGGATCAGCCCCAAAGCAGCAAATCAAACATGTGACACGGGACTTAATGTGAGCCAGCAGCCTGATGCTGAGCTTATGCACTGCCCAGAGGGGAGGCCAGTGGTGCTCATGTCATGTGTAATACAGGCCATGGACTTCAAAACAGGAGGAATGCACGAACCTGCAGCGAGTCAGACTGCAGCACTTTACACCAATTTGAACTGTTGAAGTCTTCCTAGAGTCTTCCTAAAAAGAGTACCAGAAGTGGGTTAGCTCCCAGGCCACAAAGCCACAGCCAGTCACATATGTGGCTTGCTTGGTAAAAAGATGGTTGACTGCACGGGTGATGGGGAAAGAGTAGAGGAGGAAGCTACTTCAATAAAAGAGCTTAAAAAATAAACAACTGAGAATTAAATTTTAAAATATATGTGCAAGAAAAAGAAGTATGTAAATAAAATGCAACCCACCAAAAGCACTACTTAGCTCCATGAGAGCTTCAAATACAGTTAAAGTCTATATTGTCTTCCTGCAGTGCTTTTTGTGCTTTTTTTTTTTTTTTTTTTTTTTTTTTTTCCCCCCTCAGATTTCCTGTGCCCCTTGCAAATGGCTTTTGAAAGTCTGGATCTTTATGACATAGCAACTGAGCCCAAAGTAACACACCTAACAAATGCTCATTCTCAAACGGAAAAGTTAGAAACAGATTCCTGAAAAAAACCCTGTCTTAAGCCTACCCTTTATCTTGTGTCTGCTTTCTTTCTCCAAAAGCTGCAGTTCTGGTACAGTTTCATTGTTGGAGCCAGAACTAATGAGTTCACCTTTATACTCTGCTTTTCTTTCCATGCCCTGGTGGTTACAGAGAAGCCAGAGATCCCTGAAAGCAGAGAAACAGAAGCAGGTTGCAAAATACCTAGTTAAGGTTTAAAATTCAGCATTTACTTGAGGTAATTGCAGAAATTTGCTGTTTAATTTAGATGGAGACATCATGACACAACTGCAGCTGCAGGGTGCCTCTTAAAGAGTGCTTTTAAGAGAACAGCTTCTCTATTTCCCTCCTTTACAAAGAGAGGCCACACACAAAGTGAGAAAAAAATTTGCATCATTGTTGCTCAGTATTTTTCACTAGGTGTTTGATGCTTTTAAAAGTTCATGTTAGGGTATTGCTTGTTAGTTGTACAACTCACTGCAAACTTTTTAAACTACCTTACTTTCTCTGCATGCTTTTAAAATTTCTGCTCAGGTGCTTTTGATACTTTGCAATATTTCATGGACCACAAATACCTGGGAAGGTTAGAACCACCATACTTCCTGGCTGATACCTTCCTTTTGCTGCAGAGGGGATGATTTAAGACAAAAGGAATGGTGAAATTTTTTCATTTGGAAAATATTTTTTTTATAGAGAACAAGTCACTGAGGTGACACTGAACAGACAGGATTAAAGGGCATGCAGGACTGCTCAGAAATGCTACTTGAAAGATAGTGATAACAGACTAATTAAAAGCAGCAAAGCATTAAAGGATTATGTAATCTTAAGAAAAAAAAACAGAACAAAACCCAAAAGGAATAATTGTCCTCAAAAAAGGAGGAGAAATAAAAAAACTCAATTTAGCTTCTAAAGGAAAAGGAGGCTCTTTCTTACAGTAGCCAAATCCAGTTTTGGCACTGTGCTTTCTATTTTGCCATATGGATATGCTTGTTGATTCCAAAAAAAACCCCTAAATCTCCAAAACCTTGATTTCATGGTGTGTGCACCTACAGGATCTGTAATTCTTATTTAAATACATTACCCTTAGGTTTGGGAAAAAAAAACAAGGTAGAGGAAAATGGGACTTCAGTATTTGTTTTTTAAAAGGCTGTGAAGCTAAGTGTACTGCCATCAGAGCACTGACTGGTACTTGAGTTGGTGAAATTTTTAACAAGTGGTAAGGGTTGATAATTTGCAAAAGAAGAGTCAGCATTGTTCCAAAGGCCAAACCAAATCAATGTTGTCTTCTTATCTGCTTTCTACTCAAAAGACAAAAAGGCACATTATGGGTCATTTTTCTGTCTGTCTTTCTCAGGTTTTTTTATCCTCATCTTCCTGGATGACCCTGGTTCTTCTAGCTCCTTCCTATTCAAAAGGGAATTATTTCCTTTGCTTATGGCCTGCATTTTCTAACATCCCTAGTATTTCTTCTGTACAGTTTCCATCAGGGGACTAGGTGCAAAACCAAGCTTTTTTAGAGATAAAGAATCTTTACTTGGTATTGGATTTTCTTGAGAAACTCACCTATGAAAAATTCTAGCAATAACTCTAGACCTTTAATATTTGTGTTCTTTTTCGCTTGGGTAAAAATATCGTAAAGAAAAATTGCCACTTGAAATGTAAATCCATGAACATTTATTTTGTAAGATAGAAGAGCTCAAAGAAATGGAGAAAATGTGTCTTGTTTCAAAAAGGAAGAAAAAATAGAAAATGTATCCAAAACAAGTACTACTGTGCAAAATGTAGTTTAAAAACAAACAAACAAAAAAAAACCCAACCCAAAACCAATAAACTAAAACCAGAGAAATGCTTCTGAAAATCCAAATTTAAAAGCAGACTTAACTATAAAATTTATTTTTGATGGCTGAATAGCCATCAATGACTGGCTGGAAAACAGAACTGATTCTCTGACACTTCATGCCGCAGGGAAATATTTACTAAAGCTGACCCTTCTTTTCTGCTTGCAGGAAGTGGCTATAAATGACTGACTGGTGCTCAGCAATAGCAAAAAATACAGGTCTTGCCTCAGTAGCTTGCTCTCAGAAAACCTGGATGGTGGGAAAGAGAGATCAGTTGCTGTATGTGTAGATTTATGTGAGGTGAGAGTACATTCCTCAGCTGTGTGGCCAAAAGATACCTCAATTTATCAGACAACACTCCCATTTGTGTTTATGCCAAATAATTTCCTTTGGATTTGCTGTGCTTGCTAGCAGAGGATTTATGCACCAACCTTCCTGGGGATCGTGAATTGTCAGTTTCTTTTTGATCAAGTTTATGATTGAGTATGATGCAGTCTGTACCGTACTGATCTGGGGGCCAAAGAGAAAGAATAATTTCCTCAAATGGGAAAAAACCCAACCCTAAATGTCCACATGGGTTTATTAAAAGTGTGGAGAAAAACTTGCTTGCTAACTAGCCATTTCATTTGCATCATGCTGCAAAGGCAGAAAAAAGGACAAGATTCCTAAGAAACCATGGTGCAGTACCTCAATGGTGCCACAGCCAGCTAATCTCCTAGCCATGTCTCACTGACTTGTGTGTCAGGGGCAGGAACCATGGCACAAAAGACGTGTGGTGACTCCTTTGTGGGAGGGCTGCTAGGATTCCTTTCTGACTCACAAAGCCAGTTACCTAGATGTATTTAAGAGATAAAGATTCTTTATAATGGCCAGGGAAACCAGGCCCCTCTCCTAGAGCTTTTTAAGTGCCTTTGCTGGGTGCAATTGCATACATCTCATCAGGGGCTTTTTTGTAGCTGTTCAGGACAGGACAACATTTTCCAATATATTTGTTCCTATTGGTTTGCCACTGCATGCTCCAGCACTAGGCTTTAGTGTAAAAAAGTTCAAGAGGACGCCTAGACCTGAGATTACAGTTCAGGCACACTCTGAGAAAGGAAGTCAGAAGATTCTGACTGTGAGAGAGGTCCAGCCAGCTATGGAAGCACTGGCTGCTCACCTACTAGCACTGTCATTTCCATATGCTCTGAGTTTCAGCCAAATACTGAAAAGACAAAAGAGGCTACTTGCTATGTGCCATACAAATACAGTTCTGGGTGCAGGTTGGGTTCTCACTGAACCTAATCTGGTTACCTAAAGCTGCTCCACCTGCAGCAGGAGCGGGAGGGCTTGAAAGGAAAAAAATCCCACCACGTTCCTCAAGCCTTGACTCCTTTTGTTTTCCATTCAGCAGGGCTTCACTACAGGACTAAAGGGGTGACATCACTCCACTAGATAAATTAATTTAGATTCTCACCAGAAAGCTAGCAGTTGGTGCCAAGGAAGAGAAAGGACTGCAGGAGGAGTGGGAAGGCCACCATCTGCACAGGGAGATGGCTGGTGCCAACAGGACCCTGGGCTAAAGGATGGGGAAAGGGAGAGGATGGCCACTGTTCTCTGCACATGGCTTTTGTTGTTTTCCTAACTAGAGATGGGACGTGTCCAGTATTTGGAAGTTGCTGAGACTGCTAGGAAAGAGGAAAGGTAGAGAATCTGGCTGGGATTTGTCTGGGGTACAATCTGTAGTGTCTAAACATGCCTGATGCTGTGAATTACATCAGTCCTGTCCTGACTGTGTTTATTTTAGAGAGTTGGAGGGTTTAATGTTGCTAAAAGAAAGGGTTACTTCCTCATGCTTAACTTTCATCAATTTGCTACCTGTCACTTTTATCAAAGAAATATTTTCCTAGTCTGGATAATTCAAGACTGTGATAATGTATAGGAAATATCAAGATCTTTTCTCAGTATAACCCCATTCAGTCACTAGGAATCTGGTGTCAGCTGGAGACTGCTACCCTTGAATCTTCAGTTCAGACACAGGCTGTTGCAGAGGAGATACAGACTGCATTCTCCCACAGCATATTTACTTTTAGCTTCTTTTGTTGTTCCCTTTTTATGCAAAATGAGTATTTTTGAATGTAAATATAAGATGAGGACTTGTATATGGAAAATGTGATTAGTGAGTGTGGGCCTACCAGCATGCATATTATTTTCATTAATCAGGGGTGACAGTCATTCTGTTTTCATTGTTTTTGGCAATCCATTTGCTCTATTCTGAGAGACCTTCCATCTAATGAGTTTGCTGGAAAACAGTATTTTGCAAAGAGACACAGGGGAAAAAAAACATTCTTTCAACCACCTAAATTCTTTCATCAGTTAAGCTCAAATTATATGCAAACCATAGGCAAAAGCACAACACAAGCCCCTCTCCCCTTCTATAAGTTGAAGGCTCATGGAAACGTATTGGACATGTCTCAAGATGAGGGTTTTTTAACATGCTCTTTAGCTTCCCCAAGGCATGTTTCGGACTTTTATCAAAGAACCATTTGTATGTCCTCTAGTAATAATTTAAAAAAAGACTAGACCTGGTACTGTTACCCAATCTATCACCACTTCTAAACTAAGCCTGTTTTCTTGCTGGGGAGATATCTCTGATATTATGGCTGTGTCACTTGGCTGTTGGCCTAAATAAGCATACATATGACTGATGTGTTTCATCTTCTTGATGAAAACCATGTGTTTGACAGTACTGCCTTAGCATCTCCTCCTGGTGACACTAATCACCATGAAAAAGTTGTTCCATGTTGTTCACCTAGGCTCTTACCATAAACCATGTAGGTACTTCTCAAAGGATAATTTGTTCAGCTCTCCTACCATCAACTATGGAAATACGTATCTAATGCAGAAGGTATCTAACGTGGCTAATACTAAATTAGGTAGTTCTTCCTCAGGGTAGCCATTTAAGAAGTCTATCAGCCAGTTACCTATGCAGCTGGAAGAGTTGAAAAGTCACATAGGGCTGAAACTGCAAAAGGACTCATCTTCTTGGGTTTCAATGACTCCAGTTCACAATTTGGACCCACAGCCTTCAATCTGTTGCTTAAACAATAACATTCTTGGATCCCCTCTCCTCCCAGGGAAAGGTGGCAGTCTGGTGGGATCTTTCAAATATCTTGAGCATTGAACTTGTAAATAGGAAATACTTCAGGTACAAGTTGGTATCTTACATCTTACCCTTTTCCTGAATCGCATACAGCTGCATGTGCTATAGGACTCCAGATGTTACTTAGACTACTTAGTCTGGTGGTTTGGAGTACCAACCTCCCAGAGCTGGGAGCCCAAATGACTCAGGAGGTATAATTCTTTTTTATTTGAAATATCCACCCCTGAGAGAGTCCTACTTAGTATGACCTAACTCAGTCAGGAATGTATTTGAGGAAAAATAAAGAATGAATTGAAAGTATTAAGCCTTTCCAGTCTTCTGAAAGAATAGATGCTTTTCTTGCTGACCAGTGATTTCAAATTTGTGTAATGGGAAGCCAAGTTTAAGAGTCAGGATGGGATTACTCTATCAGCTGAGGGTTGAGAGATTTTGTGTATCTCAAGGCCAGAGGCAGCAAATCCAATGTGAATTAATTTAGGATACTCCCTACTACTGGAGACAGTAAGTATGTATGTGTACATACTGTGAGGAAGGTGTACTCACTGCTGTTCTCTCTCTTTTCTCTGTAGCTTTGAATGAATACAGCTTAAAGCACTGTTTTGGCTGGGGATCAAACCTGCTTTTGTATATGTCTTCTAGAGCATGCTAAGGCAGGCTGCTGGGTCTGGTTCACTATGGCCAAAACATTTAAATTCCAAAGTCTTTCCAATGTGAAGAATCTCAGGGAACTCAGTGAAAATGTAAAATGTCTATATTTTTTTACCCTCAAGCCTCTAGGACTCCAAGCTGTCACTTCTCATGGACTTGCTCCTTCGTCTCTGTAATAACATCTAAGTATTAGGAAAATAATTTCTTACTGTCACAAGTTTAAGATCCTGTAGCAGTGGGAGCCCCATTGGCACTCAAGAAATATATATAAAAAAGAAGCCTTGATCTCTCATCTTCACCCACGCTCAGAACTGCTTCATGGTATTAGGTACATCATTCATGGCAGTTTTTAAATGACTGTTCTGCTATAAATGTAGCATATTCTAAATCTGAAGTATATTTTGGTATCACACTCACATATCAAGGCCTTCTTGCATTTAGATGAGGAACAACAAAAACAGTATGAGGAAAAAAAAAGAATAAAGAAATCAGCTTCATAGTATTCATTCCTTAAAGTATTATTCAGTTCAAGTTCAGTCTTCATTCTACTTGTAATATACTTACAAATTTAGAGAGAGGGGTACTTAGCTATTGTATTTTATAGCATCCTGAGAGTTGTGGTCAATCTATTTTCTTCTCTTATTGTAAGAAAATACTTTTCCACCCAGCGACCATGCTACAGGAAGTTATTTCATCAGGGTCGTATGTTTCAGTCTCTCCCTCTTTTATTTTGTGACTTTGTACCAGATGTCAGTGGTTCCTTTCAGAGTCAGGTTCAGTTTTCTCAACGGTTTTGCTTTTGATCTTCCCCGTTCAAAAAATCTGTGTATTCTCATGGTTCCAGGACTGAAGCTGTTACCTTTCTAGTTGCTTTCCAGATATTCCTCAACATTTTAAGATCACAGGAGAGTCTTCCAGGAGATAAAACGGAAAAAAAAAAAAAAAAAAAAAAAAAAATTATTGGAAAATATTCAATGTAGTCTTATATGTAAAAGTCAACAAAACATTGAATCAGTGGAGTGGCTCATAGTCCAAATGTTAATAGTTGCTTGTCTTACTGAGAGTCAAAACTCTACACATATAACATTCCTTGTGAATCTGCAGCTTCCCTTGTGAAAGCTGTCAGCCCCAGTCAGGTTGGCTCTTTCTTCTTCTGTGTGCTCGTACCCCCTCCAGTCCAATGCAACCCAGGCACCCACAGCCTGCTCAGCTATAACCCTTTTGTTCTAGTAGAACCAGGCTGACCCTGCCTAACTTCTCTGTTCCTGCCAAAGCTACCAAGAAATTGGGAAAAAAAAAAACAAATCACAACCCAAAAACCAAACAAACAAAAAAAAAAAACCACCCCAAAACATCAAACCAACCAAAACCCAAGAATACAAAACCAAAAAACCTTCTCAAATCTCCTTCCTTTCATGGGCAGTCTTGATATTGAGTGGAATTTTTCTACAACAGGAGACTAAGTTTACCTGACCTTTAACATAAAGAGCCCTGTTGCTGCAAAGTCATTCAAATGAGCATTTCTTTTGAGCACCAGGTGCCCTGGACACATAGATAATGGGTGCATCTCACTAGATGCCCTTAGCCTCTGCCTTTTTAATTCCTCCTGCCACTAATTTAATTAATGTTCCCAGTACACATACAAAGAGACCAATTCCAAACCCACTAATAAGCTAAATGTTCAGATGCAAGTACCACAGCATTCCCAGGGATTCTGTTCTTCATACATGTAGCCAGAACCAAATTCACATTTGCTGTAGTTTTATCATGGTCAATGCAGAAATTATATTCCCAATGGACAGCCTACCAGGAGCTCTTTACATTGATATTGATTCCCAGGGCAGTCCGTGGTACTTTTAAGAGAAAGGCTGAAAAGAGGAGTTTTGCTTTTTCAGTATGATGTTTCCAGTGAGAGTTTCCCTTCTGAGTAGAGAAAACATAACTGTGAAATGTACAATAAAGTGACTAAAAATATATGCAGTCTCTTTTATTGGACTAACTAAAACAAGAAACTAGCTTCCATTTCTATTGGGAAGCTGTAAAAGACTGGAGATGTGATTTAATTGATAACCATACATTCATCAATAACATCTGTTATTATGTTTCTACGTCCTCTAAAAATAGATGCTTATTTGCTTTATATATTTTTCTTCTCAGAAACTGTTTGTGGCACAGCTCCCTTTAAATAATAATTAATTTTAGCTTATAAATTACAGAACTCCTTGAAGTTTCCCTTAATAAGTTAGAAGACATCATAAATCATTCTCTCTCTACCTCTTTCTCTCATACTTGTGTTCCATTGCCTATGCAGAAAGAGAAAGCTCCTATGACAGTGTGGAACTGAAGCAGTCAGTGACTCTGAGGCTGGACCATGGACCAGGAGTTAACACAACTCGTCACAGCCACCACCTGCTAACTTCCAGACCTTTACTAGGACACAAGGAGAAGATTTAAGACCCCTATGACTCCCTGTGACAAAGAAAAAGATCACCAACTAACTCATAACACAGGTGGCAACAAACAGGTAAGCATAAAGAAAACAAAACGCAGCCTCACCTGCTTTCAAACAGCAACAGTAGCTTCCATCAGGAACATTCTCTTGGGATAAATATCTGCTGGTGGTTAATGATCCAAAGCATGACCTGGGCCATTAATCCCTCCCACTTGGTTAGTGGTGCCTCAGGAAATTTCCTACACCTCGGTCATTGCTGTTCAATTAATCCCACATGGCTGGGTCCTGCAGCCTTGCTGCAACATCAGATTTCTCACAGCTGTGTTTGGCCAGCCACTAACTGGAAGGCTGCAGCCCAGTTTACAAGTCAGTGAAGGGAAAAGGACGAAAGGGTTGGTTGATGAGCAACCGTGGCCAGTCCGGCAACTCCCTGGATTTCTTGCAGAGCAGAGTGTACCAACAGTAGATCCAAGTGGAGAGGAAAGAAAGGAATACTCTTGCTGGTTCCTTAGCTTAGCTGCAGGCAATGATCAAGCCAATCGAAACCAGGAGCCTCTTCCAAGCATCTGCTTCTCAGAATGTGACACCTTGGGTCACTCTTTCCCATGCAGGAGTGCTCAGAAACATGACAGGGTGCACTGCAGAGACACAACTGATTTCTCATTTTGTTTTGTGAAGCCTCATCTTTCACACTTCCTAGGAATAGACACCGTGGGAAATGCAGTGTGAATCTGCCATCAAAATGTTTGGTTTTGACACTGTGAAACTTTTTTCATAAAAAAGAAAAAATCACTAGGTCATTTAAATGTCAGAATACTATCTATCTATATTACATGTATATAAACAGCTCATTCAGTATTTAAATGCACAGTAAATCAGTGTGGTAAAAGTTGAAGTGAGCTGTTTTCATAGCATGCAATGGAAACAAGAAGGCTCATTTTTCAAATGAGCAGAGTCCAAATGAATCAGTGCTGTCATTTTTTCTGTGAGATGTGTCAATTTTAATACAACTGTCTCTTTAATGTAAACATTATTCTGTCAGAATTTTTCCAACCAGCTATACACCCAGCAGCAGCTGGTAAAAATGCCAGAACTGGCTTTGAAGACTGTCCTGCTAGCCCAGGGCAGTCTGGCCAGCAAGCCAGTCAAAAACCTCCTTAGCCTGAGAGGACCTGCTGCCGCCTCCATATGAACATGTGGGCAGGTTTTCCCTGTCAGATCCTGCTTGTGGAGTCCTCAGTTTTCTTCCTCCTTTTATATCTTGAACCTTCCATCTTCTATAGTGTCACATACCAAACTGTCAATAGTCCTTTTTCAGGCAGAAAGGCAAACTATTATATCCAAGGGGTTCCTATCCCACCTGACTGCTCAAGTCCTAAGGGGCAATTAGGGAGGCACCTTCCAGTCCCTTGGATTATTTTTTTATTTGTGCTTTATGTGAAGGTGACTTCGCAATATTTTGCTTTATTCAGTGTATAAAGTGGAATGAGACAAGAACAAATAAATGAGTATTTAAGTACTTGGGGAAAAAATCTGAAGTTTTAAATAGCCACAAGTACATGGGACACTAAAAACAAAGAGTTTACAAAACAGATAGGTATTTGTTGCATTTAAGGCAGAAACTTAAAAAAATCCCAATAATGGCATGAAATTTTAAATTAATTTGTATCCACTGAGAACTGCATATGCATCATACACAGCAAGGAATCACAAAAAAGTCTTAGAGTGCACTTGTTTTCATGCATAAAAATGTTTTTTAAAGTTTGAAAGTCCATGGGGACTCCCAAAAAAACTGGAACTAGGTGCCAATCGGAACTGGAACCAATCTGAAAAGTTTTATGATGGTTACTGCTTGCAAGTCAAGGCACAGTATCTGTATCTTCTGCACCTACTAATTACTCACTGGGGAAGTTTGTCTGTTAGGCAGGTTTAGTCACATAAACAGAGTACCTGGACTGCAAGAAGTTTGCTGTACAGGACATCACAGGTTTCTTTTCCTGGATCTAGAATTGTATCTTTTGTCCAGCTGGAATCATCACTTGCAAGATCCAGGAGCAAGGTAGTTTAAGTGTGAAATAAAAATAATTTAAAAACACGTATTTAATTTAAAAGCAATATGTTAAGGGTAACATCTGCAGAGTGAATTCAAGACACAGCCTCAAAATAGATTTTGGTTCTGTCCTCATTCATTGCATAGCAAGAGGCTGTTGCTTCAGCAGAATGCAAATAAGTAGGCAGTCTGCTTCTCCATCCCAAACCTCATAAATCTCAAGTCCACTTGTAATCCTGTATGCAGCTCACAAAAAATAATCCTTAGGGCTGAAGTAAGACAGTTTAAGAGGTGTGAAGAGCAGTGGTACCGTGTTATTGAGGCATGTGGTTGACAGCCTCCTGAGGGGCACCAGTGCCTTGCCACAGGCTCCCTTGCGCAGCCCTTGGTGGTGGTGGCAGTGCCAATGCAATCAGTATCTGCACAGCACCTGGCAGGGAGAGGGGGAATTGGCATGGCATTCAGGCACATTTTTCTTACGCGTCTTAGAGACCAAACACCTTTACTTACCCATTAGGAAACACTGTTTCTCCTGGGTCCTACTGCTGAATGGCAGGTGCTTTGTAATCTGCTCTTCAAAAAAACAAAACAAAACACCCAAAACTATCTAGAGCTACAGGGCCTAAACAGTGGTTCCTTCAGTACTGACTCCAGGAAAACTTTCTTCTACACTCCTGTCCACCAGAGCTGTCTCCTGTGAAAGACTTCTTCTCGCCCTCGGAACTCATAAATTGTGTTCCACAGCTGTGCTTCGCAGGCTCCATCAGCAAAGTTTCCAAAATGAAGGCCAAAACAGCTCCCCATAAATGCTAATGAGGGTTATGTGGGTAAGTCTTTATTTGCTGTGCATTAAACTTACCCTGAAAGACAATTTCCAAGATTTTTAGAACACTATTGAAAGGGGAAGGGTAGGGAGGGGTATTAAGACTCTCTTGTAATGTCCGTGCCTTCTGGCCAGGTTAGTTACTGTCACTTTATTCCTTGCCATTGTTCATTAAATAGAATTTATGGCTGCCCATTTTGCACCCACCTATTCATAGGGTCACAGTTGTATCCATGCAGGATGATTACTCTCATACAGACAAAAGAAATGCATGCTCCAGGAAAAGGAGGCTAAAATCTCTTGGGAAAAATCAGGCTTTTCATAGCTGGTATAGAAAAGACCCAAAAGGGACAGAGTAACTTTGCAGTTTTTCATATATTATGGTAGCAGCTTTACAGTTAGTCTTGCCATGTCCACCATTATCCCTAGTAAAAACACAGCTTCACAGAAAAATTCAAAGTTCATGGATAACCTTGTCATCTTGCTTTCAGAAAATAATCTTTCATTTACTTGTGAGAATCACACCTCCTCTTGCCATAAGAAATAACAAGCAGTCTCCAAAAGTGCCCTGCATATTGCGAGGAAACAAAAGACCTACAACGTCCTCGTAATATCTTTGATAAAATTGAAAATTATAGCAATAACCCTATTATGTATGATCTTACAAATGTTTGGTCTTACAAAAATTTTCACTTTTTTTTCTTTTTTCATTTTCTTTGTTTGTTTTTGTTTTGTTTTTTTTTTATATATAACTCTAGAACTTGTAGATCTGAAACACCCACATGCAGGAGTACTTAAAGGGAGGAAACTGGAACTTTTGGAATTTTTTCACACTTCTTTCACTATCACCAGAGGGTTGCAAAGTCAAATTTTGACATATGGGTCACTTTTGCTAGATCACAAGCAGCTGCCAGACAATTTATTTCAAGGATACAGAAATCATTGAATTCCAGTAAGAGAATAGCACACATCTTAAATGGTAACTCCTAAGTTTGACCGTGGTATATATAGAAGAAAAACTGCTATGTACACCTTTTAAAAGAATTTATTTGCTAATTTGACTAATTGACTATTGCTAATTGACTGTTTTTCTCTTTCATAAAATGATAGTTGGGAGCAAAACTGAAGCACATAAAAAAACTCAAAAACATAAAATATTTCTAAATGCATTTCCTACAGAAACCCAAAAGCTACTTTTCAGACTTAGGAAATTTTTTCTCAAAAACACCTTACTTTTTTCCCCTGCCTACTCAAATGGTGGAATTAGCATGGCATTTTTCTGGCAGAGGTCTCCATGTAAGATTTTAATTTTGCCTTCTTTTTGGTGTTCGCACGGTGCACAGCAAAGAGTCTGTTTATGGTCCCAAAAGCCATTGTTATAATTTTTATCAAGCTCATGAAACAGTATATACATATAATAATTTTCGTTGTAAAAGATGTTTAAGATCATTGAGTCCAACCATTAATCTAGCACTGCCAAGTCACCACTAAAGCATAAGCACCACATCTACACATCTTTAAATACCTCCAGGGATGGTGACTCAACCACTTCCCTGGGCAGCCTGTTCAAGTGCCTGACAACCCTTTAGGTGAAGAAGTTTTTCCTAATATTCCATCTAAACTTCCTCTGGCTCAACTTCAAGCCATTTTCTCTTTTCCTGTCACTTGTCATCTGGGAGAAGAGACCGACCCCCAGAACCACCCCCCATCTGGCTACAACCTCCTTTCAGGTAGCTGTAGAGAACAGTAGGGTTTCTCCTCTCCCTCCTCTTCTCCTGACTTAACAGCCCCAGTTCCCTCAGCTGCTCCTCATAAGACCCGTCACCAGATTCATTCCCCTTCTCTGGAGACTGTCCAGAACCTCAGTGTCCTTGTAGTGAGGGAACTGAACACAGTATTTGAGGTGCAGTCCCTCCAGTGTCAGGGGATGATCACTTCCCTGGTCCTGCTGGCCACACTATTTCTGATATAAGTCTCCATTGGCATATTTTTGCTGCCGATAAAGCTCTTAATAACATTCTCATTTGTAAAGCCAACACAAGGATGGGTGAGTGAACTGAGCCAATTCATGGATATGGGTTACTTACATTTGATTGATACTCCTTACTGCTGCAAAATGCACATCTTACTGTCCACTTGAGCCTGGGTTTGCTGGGCTGACAGAATGCAGTCAAACAGGAGTTACTGAGAGACAGCAAAGAGAAAATCTTCACTAGCATCTTAAAAAAATTAACAAAACCTTCCTGAAAATAAGCAGCATGTAAAGACAGCTTCATTT
Source organism: Heliangelus exortis (assembly GCF_036169615.1). Lineage (NCBI taxonomy): Eukaryota > Metazoa > Chordata > Aves > Apodiformes > Trochilidae > Heliangelus > Heliangelus exortis. The sequence continues at coordinate 49,277,861 of NC_092424.1, forward strand.
GCTATATGTATTAATTTCATATGTATCCGTTCATATGTAGAATATTTTTCCTATAATAGCATACGCAGTTGAAGAGACAAAGTTGTTAATGATGGATTAATCTTTTCCTGTTTCTCATTCCTCACATACACCTTGCTCTGTAACACTGCAGTCATTTTCTGTGCAGGTTGTGATGGTGCCATGGAGAGTAATGACTGCAGGTGACAAATTAGGCATGGAACAGTCTATCCGCAGCAATATTCTTGTTTATATCACTTCATCTCACTTAGAGCCTTGAAAGTGGGCACAAAGCTATTTTGTGTAATTTCTTCTGCTACCTTGGTTAACTTAAATTGCTTCTTATTTCATCATGTCTTAAAATTGGCTAAGTCTCTGAATTTCTTCATGGATGCCCTGCCATCACCGGCACAAAGCAGAGGTCCCAGTGTTTCCCTGACAAGTACATATTTTTTTTTGCAAAAACCACTCAATACTCTTTGCCAGATTGTTCTTTGCAATAGTTCTCTCCTTGATCCTAACACTGAATAAGAGCTAAAGTTTTCTGCTTAATCTCTCCATAACCTTCCAAAAATTGGCTACCTCTCCTCTCCACCCTCACAGATAAATGTCTTCTTCTCCTGCTATGACCAGAAGGCTGCTGCAACAATCCTTTTCCTGGCTTGTCAGCACATCTTGAGGAGCGTGGAGAGGTTGCATTCACTGGTAGAATGAACTATTAATCTAAAATAAAATTATCACAGTGCTACTTGTCACTTCAGCTATAATCCACTACAAAACTTTTCTCTCCCTTTCTCTGCAAAATACCTGCCTAGACTATCCCCCTGTTGACCCCTTCCTCAGCTTTACCAGTAATACCAGTCTTCTTGTGTTTTTCTTCTGTGTAAGAAGAGGCTTCCAAAAGTTTCCCTCCTGCAAAACTGCCTCTTGTCAATGGTAACAAAAACCATATTCTTCATATAATTCAGGCAGCAGACACACTGCAGTTACTTTTTTGGGGGCTAACTAGTATTGAGTCATTGTTACCTTTCTGTTCTCTCTCCTGGTTTAGCAGATGTTTTTCATTACTTACAGTACATTTAGGTTACAGACTCCTATGTAAGGTATGAGGTCTACCTTGTAGGAAAGGACCAATATGCTGGATTAGTTTCTGACAGTTGCCTCAATACAATAACAGAAAAAATAGGTTACTACATAAATGGTGGAAAGCGAGACCTAGTAGGCTTGTCAGTCTAATTGGCACCTTTGCCAGTCACCATAATTTGCATTAAAATGGCTGACACAGATCAAATTCCTGGTTTATATTAAAACACCTAGCAAGCACGGACATGAAGGCTTAGTCTAGTAATGGAGAGAATCAGAGGAAAGCTGTTGATGAAACAGTACTTCATGGTGTTTGGTATGTGTAGCATTACAAGGCGAGATCACTTTATGTTTTGGGGATGTGCTGGGAAATTGTACGGATACCCTTGAGAGAGCAGCTCTCTCAAGGAGTTTTTTTGTTTGGAAAGAGAAAAGCAAATGAACAAATTGTACCTGGTTGCCTTTCAAAAAATCTCCTTTCATAAATGAAAAGGCAGCCCATCTTCCACAGCCTAGTGTAGCCTGTAAAACCAGTTGAAAAAGCATCCATCCCTCCTAACAGGATGCCCTGAGCAGGCCCACTATCTCCCAGGGCAGGGGAGATATTTTTCCTCTCAGCATCATTGCTTGCTCCTGACTGCACCAACAAACCATGGCCAAGGTCTCTCAGCATAAACCCCTTCTCCTTGGGCTCTTGTACAAGAACAAAGAGGTCTGCCTGAAGAGCTGTGTTTGGGTGTCTGAGATGCTGCATTTTGTGATGTGGGCACAGCTCACCCCAGGTTCCACTGCTAAGAGGCAGGCTGGACAGATCAGTACACTGTGCCCAATGCTTCTGAACTAGCTGCTTTTCACATCCATGTGAAGTATGGATAGCTTTGGAAATGCATATTTTTTAAACAAGCTTTTGATGTCAATGAGTGAATTCAGACCAGGTGAAAGCTTGCCATTCTCCTTCCAAGGGGGAAGCGTATCTATAGCTAAAAAAGAAATGTTTTCTATGAAAAAAGAAAACTGACTAAAGACTATTGTGAAAATGAGTTCTATAATGTGGATCTATAAACCTAATATACTACCAGAATTTGTAGTTATGTAGCATAGGTTTGTTGGGTTTCTAGCAGCAGTGTGAAGGAACCGTCTTATTTATGTCCTAATAATCCAGAGCTATCATCTCTCACCACCATCATTTCAAGTCAGATAAAACAGAATAACCAATTCTGTCTCCACAGGCTAATCTGCATTGTCCTCATCGTGCTGCCTCACTGTTATTTACTGTTCTCTTTGCAAATATGCTGATTCAGCTTGACCTTCAGCTCACAGTTAACATCCCTCATTCACCAACTTCACAGCCACCTTGCCAGAAATCTTCAGTTCAGACGCAGTCTGGGTCCCTGCTCCTCTGCCAAACATTCAGTCCAGATTTTCCATTGCTTTGCTTCAGTATAATCCTGTTATGCTTAATTGAGTTACTCCTGACATCCTCCAGTGTCAGAGAAGGGTCCTGGCCGATTGTTTTGTCATCTGTAATTCTCAGTTACAGTTCTCTTAAAACTATCATCTCCAATTGGCTACCTATTTCAGACCAGGGGTGGAAAAAGCTGAATGCAGTGCTTGAATGGCAAGGCCTAGGTTAACAGACCCATCCCTGGAGGATCACCAGACCCCATAAAGCTGGAAACTGATCCAGGAGTGGCACTGAACTGAAAGGTGTCTGGTTATAACAGACAAGAAGGATGTCTGAAGGGAAAGTGCCACCATAACAAAGATGTGGAGCTGAGGAAATGTTGATTTCCCAGGCTTACACAGAAGAGAACTAAATGGATACCATTAAGGTTCTACCCAGTATCTCTTCCTCATGACAACACTTCTCTTTCCATCCATAAGCATATTTTAGAAACATCTTTCTTCTCCATTCTTTCCATTGTTTTTTCCCAGCTAAGCAAGGGTAGAGTTGGCTCGCTGTCCCCTCTGGAGTCAGCAAGGCCTCATGTCATGCAGACCTCACCTCATACTGAGGCTGACAACTTTTATTTCCAGGAAATACAGTGCTGCAGAATCAGTTTCTATAAGAAGCTTTTTGCAGAATTTCTCATGCTTTTCTGGACATTTCAGGTAGCGTTTTACGACTTTGTGTTTTCTGAGAACAGTATGAGTGCCAGCACAGAGACAGCATAGGAAAGACAAGAGTGGGTTTTGTTTTGTCTCTTAAGGATTTCAGAACAAAATTATTGAAGAAGTGCAGCAATTATGGATTTCTATACATTCTAAATCTGATAAAAGAACAAAATTATTGAAGAAGTGCAGCAATTATGGATTTCTATACATTCTAAATCTGATAAATGAAAATGGCTGATAATGTTTTTTTCCCCTGAAGACAGTGTAGAAAACTGGGTGTGTCAGAACGAAGATATTTAGTGCTGAAAAGCCCTGTTTGGAAGTAGACATTAGTTCTTTGTCACATGGCTCCATATTTCAGGAAATTATTTTGTGCATACATGCATATTTAAAGATTAGCTAATGGTCTTGAATCTTAATACTAGCACGTAAAAAAGTACTTTGTAGTTTATTGCATTACCATTATTCATTGTGTTTTATTGGTATGTTCCCTTTTTCTTATTGGTACCGAATAGTAAAAGCTTTGAGGGTGTTATATGTGTTGTAAGGGAAGATTAAACTGCTTATGATTCTACAATATAAGGATATAAACCAGAGGCAACAACAGAAGGACATAGCCTTTTGGTAAGCAGCTGGACATGATATTGGAATCAGAGATTCAGGCTAAATGGATTTCTTATTTTAAATGAAAACACAAAATTAATCCTTAAAAAATTCAGTTCTAAATGTTTCAAAATATGTATCTAAACATACATCCTAGCAACCATCTCAATGCTGTTAAACAAAATTACTATATCAGAATTTCTTAAGCCTGCATTTCCCTCGTATGCTCCAAAAGCATGGCAAAAAATACAGATGAAAATGTCAAATTCCAATTTCCTTACATTCATGGAATTTTTTTTCTAAGGAATGTTGTGAACAGCTCCACTCCTGTGCTGCCAGTGTTTGTGCATATATTTAACTTTACTCCTCTGAATAGTCTCACCAAATTCTATAAAACCAATCATAATTCTGGAGTCAACAATGAAGGTGAGAGCTTTCAGGATCTGGAGTGCACTTTATCCCTCTGGCTTTACTGATAAACATTTCATATTTTTTACCTTTAGTGGAGTTCAACAAGACTCTTGCAACACCTAGCAGTTCTGTTAGTCTAGAAGCAACAGTTTGCAGTTTTGGGGCTCTATTTTCCTATGTATTGTCTTTCAGAACCATATTAAGTAAGTTTAGAATAACGCATAACTGAAGCTGAAAATTGTCTTACACCTCAAACTATCTTTGTCTCTGTGGGCTTGTAGACTTCAGTATTCCTTGGTAAGTTCTAGTTAATAAAATATGAAATATTTTTTTTCCTTGACTATGAAAATAGGTCTTCTGTGTTGCTCTATTTGCAAAATGTTTTTTTTAAAAAAACAAAGCCTGTTTTCTAAAGTGAAAAACTAGATTCAAATGCTGATAGACACATTAAATCATCAGTCCTGAAAACTGAAACTATTTTATGGTGTTTCAAAGCTTTCTATAAGCAAAAATCATGTCATCCTGGTAAATACTGCCTAAGGAGTCTCCCGACCAGCCCTCCTGCTGTTTTTGATGGCTCCCATTAATGTCTAAGGGGAACTAGGTATTTCTTTTATAATATCATTTTCTGCAGAATATCATATATAAAGTATTTTGATTTGTTATTTTTCATTGAACAGATGTACTTTCAGAGATTTATGAAACAAAACACCATGTTTTAAATCTGATTGTTCAAGCTACTGAATGCCCTTTTGCTTATCTCATATGAATAAGTGATTTTGGAGAAAATCTGTTATGCTACTAGAGTTGCCTAATGTCACAAGTATGAAAATGGGACCATTTCCAAAAGACATCTGCTTTTTTATCAAAACTTTTCCTGGTCTTCTTTCTGTAGCTGCATAGGCACCAGAATCTGTCATTCACTGGCCCTTGTATTTGCATAAACTGAAAAATTAGAGGTAACCATTTTTTGTAAATCTGAGCGTATAAGTATATTACACCTCTGTTATAAATCAAGCAGCTTTTTACCCATGAAACAGATAAACAGGATTTTAGAGGCTTGAATAAGGAGGTAATATGTTCCAGGGCTTTTTCATGCTAAAGTCTTAAGGAAGCAGCCTGATTGACTCTTGTGCTGGGACTTCCCATTGTACGTTTCTATTTTATATGCCCAAGGAAACCCTCCTCCACATCAGACTTCATGTTGTCATGTTCTATAAAAAGTGCCAGCTGCTTCTTGCGGGATTACAAAAATTCTGTAGAGGAAAATTATATAAAAAATATTATAGAAAGTTTGTTTAATCTTATCAGTTTATCACTAGTTTGTATGCTGAAGCACGAGGTGTATTTGTTTCTCAAAGGAAAAACAATCCTTCCTATAAATTATTGTATTTATGACTATAATTCTTGCCTTGGAGATCTTAGAGGGAGGGATAGATAATTAAAAGACACCCATACACAAAAAACCCCAACAGTCCAGGAGCATATCCTTTATGTCTTTCATCATTTCCCCCATCTTCTCTCATTAATAAAAACAAAGATTGGAAAGTCTCTGATTTTGGAACAGAGATTTGGAAAGAAGATGGACAATATTTACCAACAAAGTGTAGGAATAATAGCAAAAACCCAGTGATATTAACCTGGATAATCTCAGTAAGCTTATAAACTGTGCTCATGACATGAATGCTAGTTCTTGCAGAAAAGGAGAAAAGTACCCAAGGCAATCATGGCTTAGGCATTCTAGTAAAAATGAGTATTTTTACTTTTTTTTCTGTAAGTAAATGAAATTCTACAGGGAGAATCATGATGGAAAAGCCTAAGAATGTATACCAATAAAAAGAAATGTCTGTATCAAGGAACTCTGTGGCACTAGGAAACAAATAAGGAGACTACTACATCCTTTAGGATGACAAATGTAAAATATGATCCTATTTAGAGACATTTTTGAAAAAAAAGTATGTAATAAAGTGACGAAAGACAGATTTGCTATGAAAAAATATGCTAAGTCAGCTAAAAGTCTACACTTAGAAACATTATTACTAGAAGAATGGAAGTATTTTATGTCTTGTAATCTACTTACTGTTAGAATCAGTTAATAGAAACCAGAGACAAATAAAATATCAGTGCAGATTTACACCCTTTTAACCTATGTTCAAGCATGAAGAAATGTCTTTACGTAGAACAATGAAAGCAAAGCAGAAACAAATAACTGGGTGGGAAAGAGAGATAAAAGGGAAAAAACAAACTAACAAAAACCCCCTATATGGCTAGTTGCCTTAACAATACTTATAGAAGTGCTGAGGGCACTTAAACTTTCTCATGATTTTATTTTAGGATTTCCTAACTTTTTTTTTTTTTTTTTTTTTTTTTTTTTTGACTTATGCATGTGTATAACCTAGATATGTATGATGTCATTGGAAGGGTTACACCTTTAAGATAAAAAGAGTTTAGGGACTCAGTCAACTAGAAGTCTTTCCTTTGACTGTGACATACAATCTGATAACCGGCTGTGAAGAAGGGGTAATAAACCCCCTTCATACCGAAATAAATTAATGTTGCCAGTGTTACATATTTTCTAGATAATTGTTAGAGCAGTACATTTTTTCTTTTGAGATTCCTGACACTGTAAGGTGGCACTCAGAGAGGCATCTGAAATCTATGTTGCTTACTCACTACAGCAAGCTCTGGCACTGGACTCACCTCAGGAAAATGCAGGGTCATTAAAAATAAGGGATGTCAGACATGTTGGTTCTTGCATTTTTCATATTATGTAACAGCCACAATTAAGAGAAAGCCTTTGAGCTCTAATGTAAAGAAACAGTGCCTGAACAGAGACTGTATGAATCCTGAAACCATTGTTGATAGGAAAAAAAAAATCTTCCACTTGAAGGAATATGACTATTATTAAACTGTCATAACAGGGTTGCTGGTGAATCCCCAGTAGTGTTAGGTCCCTGGGTCTTACGACTGTCTTGCAAATCCAAAAGGTAAGGACGTACCAAGCATGACTGGGGCCACCTGAATGCCAGCAACTTCTTCTAATTCATGCACATTGATGCACACCAGGTCATTCTTATTACCCATTGGCAAAAATGTCCCACTCTGAGTTCCACTTAGGGACTCTCATCCCTCCACTGGCACTAGGAGGCCTCACCATGTGTTGGACTCTCAACTGCAGGCAGTCACAAGAGCAAGGCAGAAATTGTTGTGTGATAAGGGGCTCCTTAAAAATAAGATGTCCTAGACAAATAATTCCTGAGTAAATACTTAAAGACACAGTTCTAATGAGGAAAACTATACAATTTATACTTCTAGATTGCTGTCTTGGAAGAGAATTTAATAATCAAATATCCAAATGCTGCTCCATTAAGATAAATGCATGTTTACACCGGGTTTAGTTCAACAAATTTGTTTTGATAATTTACATTAATGTTGTAGCTTATTGACAGTTAAGCTAATGTCTCTTGCATCTTCTGTGCAATTGTTTGACAACATTGCTTTATGACTTTCCAGAGCTGTCAAACACACTGAATCTACATCTCCACATAAGCATGCATGAATGGTTCAGTAGCTCCCGTGTACATGAAAGCCAAAATGATGAAACACAGAAATACTGTTAAGGGCATAGATAACGAAACCCAATTACTCTACATAGGGTGCACTCTGTTGACTCTGGTAATTTTAGTCTTTTCAATCACAAATAAGACAAAGGTCAACATGAATGTGAATCATACTGTGTCATGTGGTTCTTGCAGACTTACAAACAGGTTTGTCAGCATTTCTGGCATACGGCAGCTGCTTGATGGTACCAAATGTTTTATGTCTAAAGCTTATTATTTTTTCTTTGCTTTACAAAAATAGAAACCTGTGCAGGCTTTGAAACAGGAATCTATGAACTCAAACTGTACATCACACTCACTTATCTTCTATTCAGGTAAGGCCATTAACATATTTATACTGATCCATTTTCATTATAGAAAGAGGAAGTATGTTAGTTACAAAGAAAATGGAACTATCCACACAGCAAGAATCACTCTGATCATTTATTTGTCAATATAATGGAGCAATAGGGAGTGAGGGAAGATGATAGATAAAATTATCTAGGCTAAGAGTAAATGTTTCTTATATTTTCTATACCACTTTTTCCAAATATACTCTGCTCCCTCTAGTCATTTCCATAAATCTAGTCTATCAGAAATGATCAAATGAATTAATAAGATAGATGGAAAAAGAGAGATCAGATATGTTGGCTAAGATGAAATCACTACTAGAAGCTGTTTAGAAGGATAATCTCCCTCTTTCTCTAGCTTTCTGTGTTTGTATTTCTTATTATTGTATGCTGTAATGAAATAATTGTATTTCATTACAGAAATAATTGGTTTAGTTGTTGACATGTACAAGGGCTTGTCACACCTCACAGTTTATAATAATTAGATTTTTTTTCTCCCATAACATTGATTGCACCCAGTGTACCCAGAGTGGTTAAAAGTTAATATATGGCCTTCTAAAATGATTCATTTGGGTTACAAATAAATCTTAGGCCTGATTTGTTTAAAATGTGCATGCACGAATAGCTCAGTGACACAAGATCCTAAATGATGAAACACTGGAAACTCTGCTAAGAGGCCAAAGGAGTTTTCACTTTCTGGATTTCACATGACAGAAGCAGGATGACCTGGAGGCAGGGCAACACAAGAATTAAATGGGCATTGCTGAGCAGGAATGGACACGGCCAACTTGGCCACAGGATGTCCTTATTCAGAGGTTTTCTAAGCTGCTGAAATAACTTGCGAATAAAAAGATTACAAACTGTAAGCCAGTAATGATGCATCTCTGGCTAGCAGAAAGGAGGGAGAATTCTTGGTGGCTGGAAAAAAAGGTCGAGATTTTTTTCTGTCTTGCCCCCCCAAAAAACATCAATAATGACAATGGGCATAAGAGCTCAAATTTTGCTAAGATACATCCTTTTCAGTGCGCTTTTTTTTTTTTTCCAACATGCAGATTTAAAGAATAGCAATTCATGTCCCTATCCCCTTGGATACCAGGAGAAAATATACCAATTTGCCCAGGCAGACTTTTGCAACTGATTCATTTGACATGCTGCCTCTGTGAAAAATCCCCTCAGGGTGTTGGTGGGAAGTGGTTGCAATTTACACCATTATATTTTCAGTGTGTGATATCCATGCAGTGTCCATTACCTCCACCTCAGACTCTCATAAACTTTAATACAATTACTCTCTAGCTATGCTTTGAAGGCATGTAATGCTGCGACTGTTATTTATTAGCAGAGAAAATGATGTATAGGAATGTTAATGTTAACACAGGGGCTTATGTGATCAGGGGGACTGAGCTTCATTGTGTTCTCTAGCTACAGATCCAGTCTTTCTCCCTGCTTGGTTGTTTTCAGTATTGCAGTATTCATCTCCTTATAGAGCAATACATATTTAGTGTCCAGAGTGGAGATGAGTTTATTTACTGACTGCAAAGTCAGTACACCACCTAGCCTGAGAGAACTTATAAAAAGCTGCCATTAACCTAGACCTTATTTTTGTTTCTGGGCATGTGTTTCCTAGCACATGTTTGTTACTTTACCTCTATCCATTTCAAAGCCTATTAGCTGGAGTGAAACAAACCTTGTGTTTGAATGAGTTTTTAGTGCAGAAGTGTAGCTCAGTAACAGAGAGAAACTCTTTTTTTTTTATTATTCCTTTTTTTTGGCATACACAAAGCCTGCTGTTAATGTGCTTGGCCTTAGGGCACCAGGAACTCCGCAAAGATTTATTCACAATTGACTGCTGTGTAAAAGGTTCATACAGATGAATGGAAATGTTTCACTGGAAATGGCAGTAGATTCTGGCTACTAGATTTTTGTTTCATCTTCTGAGATGCCTCTGATGTAGCTCATATGCTTCCTTTTCCTTTCAGTGTTTCTCATCAGACTGTTCAGGAAGAATCATTTTGTTATTGCTATGATTGCTTTCCACTTGGACTGCTCATGACCTTATCCAAATGCCTCAAAATCCATCAGTAATGTTCAGTGAACCTTTAACGCTAAAAGTTGGAATGGCATCTCACCTTCTGTTCATTGTATCTTGTCCTAAGCACACCTGAATGGTTTTCTTCTGCTCTGCTAGATGTTTTAATATATACTTTGTTGTTAGAACAGTAGGCAATTAGGACAACATCAGCTATTTCTTGTATTTGAGAGCAACAATGGTTTTCTTTCCTCATCCATAGATTTTCAGATGAGTTCAGTCTGCAGCTCAGACTATGCTGAAGTTCAGCCCTGAGGCCTTTGCCAAATCATCATAAAGATAGAAACCATCTGTAAAATCTGGATCACTGTGCGAACTTCCTCAAGGCTGAAGCCCGATCTGAGGCTTTGATTTGCATGACATGCTTCTGAATATTGACATTTGGCTGTGTCAAAAAAAACCAAGTTAAGCCAGCCCAGAGCTTTCCTCCCCACCTGTTTGTACAAAGCTCACAAGCAGAAAAATTAAATGCTTATATTAATAAATGGGAAAGCCTATTAAAATCCCTGAGCTGTTGATTTCTTCAGCTAATTTTGCTTTACTTGTTCCTACAAAAATGTTGTGAGCACCTCTTATCAAAGCTGAGTATCTGTTCAAAGGTGTTGAGAGCAGTAAATCCCACCAAATCTGGCTTCTCTTTTGGGATACAGACTCACAGAATGTCAGAGGCTGGAAAGCAACACTGGAGATCACCTAGTCCTGCTACTGCAGCTCTGTGGGGGTCATGTCTAACCATCAGAAACTTCTGTCTGTATAGATATGGGGTTCCTGTGCAGCTGTAACAGTGGTGTTGCTTGGACCAAAGCCTGGGGACAGGGTTTACTTGCCATCACTTACTTGCCCTTGAAGACGTGCTCAGAGGCAGTTCTCCTATGTCTGAAATTGTGGGGCAGGCTGCACCACTCTTGTTTGTCTCATTTCAGGCCAGAACTTGTATTTCACCCCCCTCCAAAACAATGGCACACAGGAACATAATGTGATGGCAACCAGAAATACAAGGAAGGGGAAGGAGAGTAGTGACTCTAGCAATGAACAGAAGAAGCCAATTACAGTCTGCAGATGGGGAAACATCTCTGTCCATCTCTTGCTCTTTCTCTGCAGCAGCTCAGGGTGACACTGACCTCCTCCTCACCCTCCCCTACCACTGCACTGAAAACAAATCTTAACAGTTGACAGGCAAGTAGGCGACTGAAGGGATCAAACACCTCCTGGTATGTGCCAAACAGCAGGCACAGCTGTATGTTTGTTGCTAGACTGCTTCCTCTGCAGAGAAAATCAAATGGCATTTGTTCAATTCTGACTGGGCTGATATTTCACATCTTGCATTCTACTCGTTTGATCTTCAATCTGTTGACTGCATTTCCCTCCACAATAATGAGGGAGCCTGCTGAGGAGCCACGAAACATGCAAGAACCAGAGGGTAGAAAATCACAGCCCAAGGTTCATCATAATGGTAATTTAATGGGGCCTCCTGGTACCTGCATTTTAGGTGGCTGGGGGATCTCTCGCAGTGTAAGTTCTCATTTCACTTAGAGCAAATTCACTGTATAGCGTTAAGAGACTTACGGGAATGTAATGCTATGCCTGCTCAGGCATTACTGCACAGATGTTCATGCACCAAACACCAAATCATGGTGCAAATCATGGGCTTTCTGACTGAGAAGCAGAACTCGACACAGTTGGTAATTTCAAGAACTCTTTTCTGAAAGGGAAAAAGCAAATCTTTACCATTGTTTTCTCAGAGGGTTATTTTGTTTCATTTTAAAATGCTGCTTCTACTAAAACATTCCTATTCAAATACCTTCCCTCCCTCAGAAGTTAAGGTACGTACTGTCTATAACACATTACAGTGTGTCTCAGAAATGTTAAACTCAGTGTCTCAGTTCTCAAGATTAGGTGGCACAAGGCCAGTGTAAATTCATTCCTGCAGTGGGTTCCTCTTTGGTTGAAAAAGTAGCAAATCCTGGTTAAAAAAAAAAAAAAAGAAAATAGCATGAGGAAGGGTGTAACATTTGGAAGCAGGAGAACATGAAGAGGCAGCACTGCCCTCTGTATGACATTCATATACCACAGTGGAAATGTGTCATATTCTGAAACTAATTTACTGTTAGGGATTAGAAAGAAAAAGATATGAGTGAAGAAGTAGGAAGGAATCAGATTACATATTTATGATGAGACGGGAATCCTAGACATAAGAATATTTTCAGTGTTTGAAAGGAAGAACCTATAGGGGCAAAGGTGGGCAGAAAGCTCTCACAGGGAACACATTTCAGAAATCACTGGGAGTATTTTGCAGGTTGCATGACATTGCACTGGGAGGAACAAGGTTTTCTTAACTTGAAGTAAAAAATGTAGCCCAGAAAAGAAATCAGCTGTTCCTGATGTACTCCCATCCTGCTCATCATTGTCACCAGTATCCTCCAAGCTGTCTTGTGCTGCCCTTTTCATCAGACTTACGCAAATCAAGGGTCCAGGTAGAATTTGGTTTTCGCTTTTCCACTACGGGAACTTAAAAAACATTTCAGTCACAGAATCACAGAATCAGCTGGGTTGGAAAGGACCTCAGAGAATATCAAGTCCAACCCTTGACTCCCTTCTGCTTGTGGTTACTAAACCATGGCACTGAGTGCCACAACAGAATCACAGAATCATTGAGGTTGGAAAGGAAACCAGCTGGGTTGGAAAGGAGTCCTTTCTTTCCTTCCAGTTTCTAGATCTAGATTTAATTTCAGTGCTATTTATCCATTCATGCTTAGCTCCCTGTGTTCTTTCTATAAATCAACACTGATCTCCATCTTCTTACTCTTTTAATTAATGCTTATTCACTTAGCAGTGTATAGAGAGAAGTTTTACAAAATCACTGCTGCATGGCAAGTGAATTTGGGGAGGGAATGGTGAGAAGGGCTGGAAGCAAACAGGAGGATACTGCCTTCTTTTAAGCCAGTTATATGGAATAGGAAAGAAAGAGTCAGAAATAGACAAATACCATCCCTAGGTAGCTGAATGAACAGAGCATATATAGAAAATACACTTATTAGTCCAAGAGAGCATAGCTATGGGCTATTTCCAGCAGTCTTTTTCCTTCTGGATGCACAGCTTTGATGCTGCCTGCAAGGAGTGCCTGGAGAAAAAGTTGCTTACGTTGGGTTAGAAGAGAAGGGAAATAAGAAGAGGAGGGAGGAGAGGGAAACCAGGCCCATCCTCACCCTTTAACTGCCTCAGTCTGCACTCAGCTTGTAGCCACTGGTTCCTGATTTGATGCTCTTAGTAACATTTTGATTCATGGTGCTTGTCACTTATCCATCAGTTGCCTCTCTCTCTCTAGCTGCCATCCACTGCCTAGATGGGATCTAAATTCCATCAGTGCACCCTAGTCCCTACCCCAGAGACTACTGATAACCACAGTTAATCCCCCAGTCCTTCACCTGGAGATGCCAAGTGCTGAAAATGGGAGAGAAGTCTGACTTCTATTAGGTGTTCTGATACCAGAGGTTGAAACAGCAGAGAAAGACTAAGTCTTTCTTACTTGTATTAGTAGGACACATTATAAGAAGACCCATATTTGTGAAATATAAACTCTGCATGAGTCTAGCCAGCAGTGAAATATCGTTCATAGAGCTGTGTCACAGAAGGCTTGTTGGGCCTCTTAGATCCAAGTGCTGACTTTGAGATGAAATTTCCTGCTGAGAATCAGTATTAAGTGCCTATCTGTGATGTGAGTTGAGTCAGGCTGAGATAGCAGGTGAATTGGGCAAGGGGTTTTCCCTCTGGCAAAGAAGGAGCACAGCTCTGGGGGCAGAAAAGGTCTGAACCTCAGGAGCTCTGTGCTTCCCACCAAATTTGAAGAAGTTATTGCCTGATTGTGCACATCAAGAGGGAAGCCAGTTTACAGAAAATGTGGGCTCATGCCAAAATCTGAAATTTAGTAAGGCATGAAGGACATAGGTCAGTGGAACACAGCTCTCCTGGGCGTGGGCAACAGGTTGCACTTTAGTAGTGTCACACAAAGATGTTCAGCAAGAAACAAAAAAAAAGCAAGCCATGATTACAGAAATGCAGTACCAGGATGCAGTGACTCAGGGCACCAATGAACTGGATGTGAGGCCTCAGCACACCTATGTGGCCACTATAGTTCTGGGGAGAATAAGAGGGGGATGTTATGTTTCCACTCCTCATTTGCATTGTAACTGCTAGAATACTTAGTCCAATCTGGTGCTACAGATCACAACCAGATAAATTGGAGAGAGAGAAAAACAATGAGGATTATGTAGAAACAAGTCCTGGAGAGAAAGAGTGAAGGAATTGAATATATTTAGCTTACGGAGTAAACAGTGACTTGGTTGCAGTCTGTAAGTACAAGGATAAAGACCAGAAATGTTGTAATAAGGTCTCTGAAGTCTTGTAGTAGACAAATGAATAAGAAAATCCTGGGTGGGTGATGACTCAAGATAAGCTCCTGAACCTTCAAGAGCAAGGTTTACATTTTAATAGGAAATATAATTAACTGCTAAAACAAAATCTTGTATTTTGTAATGGATCCTCCTCTATAATTGGGAAATTTTTAGTCATTGTCAGATGATGTTTTAGTAATGGCTTCAGTGCAAGCAGGAAATAGTGTGAATTAGACTGTATCTTCTGTTACAGTGGAGGTCATGAGGGGACATTGGTCAATTTTAACTTGAGGTTTAATAAACATATATTGATCCCATAGTCCCAGGAACATGCTTTTAATGTCCATACCAAGATCCCCACCCATTCTACCTTAAAACCCCCTGCCAACTCAGAGAGATGTCCTCTAGGGGAGTTTGAGCCATATTATCAGGTGGTTTTAGGATGGATAAAACATTACTCAGAAAACCAAATTTTCCTCAAAACCTCCGGAGGAGAAAAGACAGTGAGAGCTATTTAAGGCTGTTCTGCTGCCACATGTCACACGTTGTGACGCACTCTGCCAGTGTGGTTACACAACACTGCCACCTCCTCAGACACAGACGCCTTTCCATGCAGGGCCCCTACCCACCCCTTCACCCCCTGCCCCCCACCAAGCTACACACAAAGTAGTAAAACTCTGTTGATATCTATCAAACCCATCGATTTGGAAGCAAAGATGCATTCTTCTCATCCTAGAGGCTTCTTGCCTCTCTTCCTGGCACACAAAATCCTTGCTATTGTGAAAATACAATTGGTATTTTATTTTTAGCAATTATTTACTGACAATGAGTTTGGTGCTCTCAAAAGGTATTAAAGGACGTTGGCCTTGCACATGCAAGAATCAATTTGGCAGACTTTCCACCTCCTGGCACCAGAGCGTTAAGCTGTGGAGTAGAGGTAGATAAGCTGCTCAGCTAGTTTTGTGTACAGCCCTTCTGCAGCCTTACACCAGTGAGCAGCCCAGCTGAATCACTGGCTCTGTTCATGAAATAGAAACGCTGGAGGGCCCTGAAATACTGCTTTCCAATAGTATTTTGGTCAGTATGAAAAATCATTAAAATTAAGTTACGACTAGGATAGCTAGAAGAAAGTATATAAAAACATGGAAGTAATTTAACATGAGTATTTTGCCTGTTTTTTGACCGAATTAAGAGCACTACACTTAAATTATGTACTGCTGCAGTGGTGATTCCTTTTTAAAAAATGTTTCCAAGCCTTAGAGATAAGCATGTGTTTACATAATAAACTACTGGCATAAAATATACATATAACAAATAGGGCTACCAGTAATCTCAAAGTGAAGGTTGCCCAATAGTTTCCGGAACAGGGCTGTGCCTCCAAGTATTAGTGGCCATGCCCATCTTTTTTTTCTTAAACTATGATATTCTAATATGACTGCTTTTGAATTAATATTTAGTGGAAGTGAAAAAGAAGATCAGCTATTTCTGACTTTGAGAGTAAAGGAAAATATTCTGCTCTTTGATTTTCAAAGCACACTTTCAAACGTTTATTTAAGTGACTTGGACACTGCTGTGTTTCTTTGACAAGAGAGCCAACTCAGGAGCAAAGGAGACATCCCATGGGAGAACTCTGCTCAAATAGAAATTAAAAGCCTTTTAAAAATGTGCATGTGTAGTGGGAACTTTTTTTAGGCTTCCAGTTAAACAACCCCATCATTCTGCCACACTGAGAAAAACCCAGCTCGGGGCTCTTAGGCCAGGGGAAATGCCTGCACTTGCTCTAGCCTGGGTCACAGAAATACAGGAGCTATGGGAATACAAGGAACTGGAAGCATCTCTCTGCTTTCATGTCCAGGCAGTATGGAGTAAAGCAATGTGACTTGACCCAAGTGCATAGGAGGGAAGAGTAAATGAATGATACTGGTTAGTTTGTAGGTGGCTTTATCAAAGACATTTTGGGCTGAGAATGACATTAACTGTGAGGACTAAGTTAATGTTTCACAAGTCAGCATTAAGAATAACGCCAAGTTTGCAAATTATATATTCCCTGGGGGAAAACATTAAACTTGAAAAGTTTCTTCATTACAGAAGAACCAAGCATTCCTGAAAAAAAATTTCATTTTTTTAATTTAGATTTTTCGTTTTTTGCCTGCACAAACCAAAGGGAAGGATAAATTCCCCTATTATTTTGACAATCCCTGCCCATTAATGTCTTCCAAGGCAACTTTTAAAACAGCTTCACATAAAAATATCTCTCCCTTCTCCTTTACAAATGCAAATGCAGCCAGCTTTTCCAGAACCAAAAATCAAATATTCAGATCTGTGTCCTCTGGGGTGAATCGTGTTTTCAGAAGCTGCTAAGAGCTGTCCACCCTTCTAAACTGGCAGAAGCCCAAAGCACAGAGGAACCTGCAGAAGTTCCCAGTTTAAAACTGCCTGCCTGCTGCTTTTGTTAGACCACCCAGGTGCAATATGCTGACACCTCTCTTCAAATACAATTTGTTACCTTCTAAACTTCACAGAATCACAGAATGGTTGAAGTTGGACCCGACCTCTAGAGGTCACCTGGTCCAATTCCTCCTGCTCAATCAGGATCACCTGGAGCCAGCTGCTCAGAACTGTGTCAAGGTAAGTTTTGAGTATCTCCAAGGATGGAAACTCCACAACCTGTGCCAGTGCTTGGTCACTCTCAGAGTGAAGATGTGTGTCCCGTGCTTCACTTTGTGACCATTGCCTCTTGTCTTCTGACTGCTGAAAAGTACCTTGCTCCTCTTTGCACCCTCCCTTCAGGTATTTATATGCACTGGTAAGAGCTTGAGTCTTCTCTGATCTAGGCTAAACAGTCCCAGCTCTCTCAGCCTTTCATATGTGAGATGCTCCAGTCTTTTCACCATCTTAGTTGTCGTTCACTGGACTCTCTCCAGTTTGTCAGTTCTCTCATGCATTGAGGAGCCCAGAACTGGACATAGTGCACCAGGTGTAGACTCACCAGTGCTGAGTAGATGTGAAGTGTCGCTCACATTTACCTGCTGGAAATGCTTTGTCTAATGGAGGATACCAATAGACTTATTTGCTTCAAGAGCCAATTGCTGTCTCATGTCTAACCTAGCATCCACCAGAACCCCCAGGTCATCTTCCAAGCTGCTTTCCAGCTGGTTGGCCTCCAGCATATATTGGTGCACGGGGTTGTTTGTACTCCAAGGCCAGGCTTGGGACTTTTCCTTGTTGAACTCTGTGAGATTCCTGTTGCCCCATTTCTCCATCCTGTCAAGATCCCTCTGGATGACAGGATGGCATATCATCCAGTCCACCCAGGTTTCTGTTATCAATAAACCTGCCAAGGGTACACTCTATCCCATCATCCAGATCTTTGATGATGATGCTAAACATGGTTGGACCCAGTATTGACCCCTGGGGTACACCAGTAATTATTTGCCTCCAATTAGAACTTGAGCTGCAGATCACCACACTCCCAGACATTCAGCCAGTTTTCAACCCCCTTGATTTTTGCTCATCCAGGTGTGGCTGAATGGCCTGCAGTCCCCTGGCTCTTCCTTTTCTGTCTTCTTGAAGAGGAGGGTGATGTTTACTTTCCTCCATTCTTCGGGAACTTCTCTCAGTCAACATGACTGATTATCAGTTATCAAGATTTACCCTTGCAGCTATATCTGCCATCTCTCTCAGAATTTGTGGGTGCATTCTGTCAGGACCCTTGGATTTCTGTGTATCCAGTCTGCTTAATTATTCCCTGACCTGATCCTTTCCCACCAAGGGTACATCTTCCTTGCACCAGTCTTTCCTTTCCATCTCTTGGACCTGGGATTACTGAAGACCAGTCTTGCTAGTAAAGACTGAGGAAAAGAAGGCATTTTTTCCACATCCTGCATAACCAGGTCCCCCATCTCATTGAGTAATGGGCCTGTATTTTCTCTAGTCTTCCTTTTGTCACCTAGGTGATAATAGGTCTTCTTGTTGCCTTTGACATCCCTTGCCAGATTCGATTCCATTTGAGCTTTAGCTTTCATAACTTCATCATAAATAAACTTACAGAATGGCAGAAACGCTGACTTTCTGCCATTATTCTACAATTTTCAACAGCATCATGGTGTGGCAAAAGACTTTGTGAAAACACTTTCAAATTATGGATGTGTTGTTCTCATGCTCTTAATAGAGAGCTGAGCTCTTAATAGAGAAGGTCACGTCCAGCCATATAATTTCCTTGCACTATTTGAACACCTTCTATATGGTAATGGGTTTTGTAGCATTGCAAATAAGTTCAGACCATGGGAATCTCACTTTTTCAGCAATACATCATATTTCATTTTGGAAAAAATGATCTCTCCAGTGATCTTTGAATGGTGAAGTAGAGGTAATCAGGAGAAGTCATACAAGCCAACTCAGCTGGGGATGGGTGGAGGGGGGTTATGACTTTTTCTCCTTCAAGAGAAAGCTAAATCATGTTACCAGGAAACTCCACAGTATGCTGTGAGCCATTGTGTCATCCACGTAAGTTTGGAGACTGATATACAGATAGCAAGTAGATCCAGTCAAGTGGTATTTGCTGACTCATGGATAAATCATGTTAGCTTTTGTTTCAGTTCAATAATTTTGTATTCATTGGTGGCTAAAAACACCCTTTTCATATTGCCAGCAGATAAATGACAAATTGAGTTCATAGCTGAATGTTTAGTGTTTGTGTTCAGTAGATAAGTTTGGGTTTGGAGAGCCAAGACATTTGCTACTTAAAAATTCAATGTTTCTGTCTACTAGAGGCTCTACATCAACCTGCAGACTGAAGTATTCAGAGATACACATGGTTCACGTAGATATATTCTGACATACTTTAAAAAGGATTCAGTCCAATAGCTAGATCAGGTTCAGCTCAGCTGAACAGAGTTTAACTAAGCAAGATTTCAAAACTATTCCCTGTGTGTTTCTGACTGATTTTAATATGACTTACTTTCCCAAAACATTTTTTTCTTTGCTTTTTTCTAAAATAGTGATTTATTGATTTAGGGATATGCTCAGCTAGCCCTGTACATGTTATTAGAGTGAGCAAGCAGGCTAAGATCTTCAATAAAAAAAAAAAGGTCTAGTTTATACAGAAAAATAAATAAAGAGTGAGCTTGTGGGACAGCATGTATCAGTAACATACCTCTACTAACATTCAGTTTTTCTCAGTCAATTTTTTTGAGTTTTTAGTCCTGAAGTCACTTGAAGAAATTAAAGCAGGAAGGAAGAGAGAGAGGCTATGTCTATCTGCAGGTGATTTTATTAACCTAAAAGTGTCCCTAGTCTGGTCCTCTGCAGGAGATATTTATATGATGGAAGCCCTTGGAAATGCACTCCTGGTACAATGTCACCTGTACTCAGGACAGAAAAAGTACTGAGGTGTTAAACTGGAGCTCGAAGTAAAAGTACCACAGCATAAACCTTACGATTATAACAGCTGGGAGTGTCTGGATTCTGATAGCAATATAAGGGTGTAGACTAAAACAAATGAAATATCCAACCAGTCCATGATTAAGAACCAGTTTTTAAAATGCCTGTGGAATCAGCAGAAGCCAGGAAGGAGATAACCTTTTACACAGTTACTAAATCTTTAAGGCAGTATTCCAGTTAACTGAGATAACAAGTGCCAAAAAGCATTTCTTTCTACCCTGCCTGAGTCAGGTGTGAGCTCTCCATCTAGATTAGCATCACAGGGGCCTAGGGAGGTCATGGTCACTCTTCCTCTTTATGGCCAAAAATTAAGGGTAAGGACTCATAACTGTGTTTATCATTGAGGGTTAAGGAAGACCGCAGTCTTGCACTACATCTTTGGAGTGATGAAGAAAAAAAAAAAGGAGAAAGTAAAAGTTGGTGTAAGTGTAAAGGTGAGTAAAGGGTGGGGAGGACTGCCAAAAGCAGCAACACATTCTGAGTGAGCGTCTTAGCAGGGGGGAAGGCAGCCTTCAAACCTTTCCTTATCATCACAAAGGCAGAAAATAACTGAAAATAGCAAAAGTGTGACTTATCTCAGAAAGATATTCTGTCCCCTTTAGGGAATATGACATACCCTCTGTGTCAGGCACTGCAAACTACAAGAACACAATGTGGATCCCTGCAGATTTTACACAAAGGAACAAAACACTATTATTCAACATGGTACACATGTAAAAAAATTTTAAAAAAACATTTAAAAGCAAACTTAATTGAGAAAAAACAACTAGATTTTAAAATGGTGGAAAGGTAATGTTATTTTCATACAGGGTTTGTACTACATGAAACTCCATAAAATTCTGTCACCCAAGAAATAGGTAATAGTTGAATGCTCTTAGTGCTGAGTGCTGACCTTTTTTTTTAAAATAGTTTACAGTTGTCACTGAGATTTCAAACTGTGTTGAGACCACACTTAAGGTACTCCACTGTAGTCATCTTTGTTAGCTGGTAATCTCCTGTACCTCTGAAAGGAAGTAGAAAGCCTTGTTCCAGAAGGCAAACCACCCAGACACAACTCCTGCTTCAAATTGCCCCACAAAGAAGCTTGTTTTTCCATCAACTACACAGAAAGCTGAGAAAGACTGGCTGGCTGTTGAGACAAGCAGTTGCTAACATTGTGGGTACAAAAAAATCGTAAATGACAATAAAAGATGGAAGATGACCATTTGTTTGTTTGTTAACAAACAAATCAGAGAATTTCCTTTTCCCTATTGTCCCACCAGCTTACTAGCAACACAAGGAATTGCTAAAAATAGTGATCCAAAAAACTATTTAAATAAGTATGTTTTATTATAGGTATATTTTTAACCATAGGACCATCTACTTTAAAAAGACTACTTGCATACCTAAGAATGTATTTCAGACTTCGCTGGATCAAGGCCTGTGTTAACCATGAACCACAAAACATCAAAGTGGTTTATTTTGGAGGCTAGGTCTTGACATAATTTCAGCTCTTCCTGACCTTATTTTTAGTACAGCACTGCTTGCTGTACCTTTTCAATACTCTGATGTGTATTAATTCTGCATGATTACCTATAGTGGGATTTGTTTATCAAGCTCTCCAGATTCAATGATCTTCCCACTCGGTAGGCAAATTTCTTCTGCTTTTACTGAAAATATCTGAAGGTACAATGACTTCTAAGATTTCATTCTGATGTAATCAGGACAGGAGCTTTATCAGAGTGTAGTAGTATTTGTTCTCTGGTGTTAATTCTTCAACTCTGTTTAGGGCCTGTTTGTTTTCTGCCCCTGGAAAATTTTTATTTACTTGAAATCTGCAGCACAGATGGGTAGAGGTCTTCCTTCAAATGAAAATGATTTACCCTCAGAGAATCTATGTGAATCTTTGTAAATTAATTTCAAAAGCCCTGCTCTGGAGAATACATGCTGTTCTTGTAGAACACACAATTATATTTTAAAAAAACCCACTCCATCTTAAGCAGCATAAAACAACCCACACTAAATAGAAAATCTTTATGCCTTTCTATAGGACAAATCCTTAGCTTGTGTAAATCAGTGCAACTTCCAAATCTTCAGAATATATCAGTTTAACCAACCCACTGTTTTCAAAATCTGAATGTCTGAATTTAATATTATTTTGAATACTTAGCATGTTCCAAGCCCCAGCCTAGAGGATTCTTCAAAACCTGTAAAAAGGCATTGCTGATTGCAGCGTTAGGCTGGTCAACAGGAAACTAGTGTGAGGCTTCATGGCAGCATTGATTAACAAAACCAAGGCAGCAGGTCATTTGTTTTATGTAGGAAAATAGGAAATCTGTTAAGGAAATAATGCAGTTCAGGAAATATAAATATCTGCTCCATTCATCTTCTGCCCCTGCATCATTTTCAAAACACATAAGACTTTACATATGGTATACAAATTCTCCTCAGCCTCACTTCTCTCAAAGATCTTAATCCTTTCTTTTTCTTTGGTTTTTTTTTTTCCTTTTCTTTTTTCTTTTTTTTCTGTTTACCATCCCCAGCTTTGTGTGTTTCGATCTATTTCTCCCTAAACTAGAAACAGAGAAAATACTCCTAGTATATATTTTCACTGATGAGAAATCATTGTCTCAAATCACAAGTGCATCATAAATAATCACAGAAGCCAACATGAATGTACTATCCAAGAAACAATCTTTTGGTGTTAATGCAGCCCTGGATACTCTTGTCTCTCTGGGCAGCAGGTGCACATTGCAGGTTCATGTTAAGATTTTCATCAACCATCACCCTTAAGTCCTTTTCCTCAGGGCTAGTCTTACCCATTCTCAGCCAGCCTGTATTTTTGCTTGGGATTGCCCTGATCAAGGTACAGGACTTTGTACTTGGCTTTGCTGAACATAAAGTTCCAATGGGACCAGTTCTCCAGCTTGTCCAGGTCCCTGTCATCTGTCCCTCAGCCATGTCAACTGTACCACTCAGTTTAGTATCATCTGCAAACTTTCTGATGGTACATTTGATTCCTCTCTCTATGTGAGATATTTCCAATATGTACAGATAGAAGTAAAATAAAAACCTTACCAAAGAATCTGCCAAAGAATAATTGCCATTCTTAAACATAACTAGTAAACCTATTATTATTATTGTCATACTTAATCAAGTATAAGTTTGTTTACTTGTGAGTCACAATTTTATTCTTTTCATTTTTATCTTGCCAGTCTAAAGTAAGATTTTATGCAGAAAAGTTATAAATTTTTAATTAGCCTAATTTATTCTGTGACCACCTGGAACATGTGACAGAACAAGTATGCTCTTAACAGAAAGTATCCTTGTGAAATTATCTGTAGTCTGCTTCAAGAGATTAGATTTTTTTATTTTTTTTTTAATAAACATCTTTAGAACTCTTCTCAGAGGAAATTATACAATTATCTTTAGAGAAACCATTCTAGTCTAGAGCTTACTGATGGTGACAAGGAGACTGAGAACTTGTGGAAAAGAATCAGGGGAAGGTCAGTAAGACAGATATCCTTGTGGGACTCTGCTATAGACTACTTAACCAGGATGAAGAGGCAGATAAAATATCCTGTAAGAAGCTAGGGGAACTCTCACTAGTCTTTGTTCTCATGAGGGACTTCAATTTACCATCTCTCTGCTGGAAATACAATACAGCTGAGCAGAAACTTTCTAGGAGGTTCCTAAAGTGTGTGGAAGATAACCTCCTGACACAGGTGAGGGGGAAGCAACTAGGGAAGGCACCTCACTGGCCCTCCTGTTTGTCAGCAGAAAAGGATTGTGGAAGTGACCATGGATGCTGTCTTGGGCAGAGTTGTCATGAAATGGTAAGACTTTTTGATTCTTGGAGAAGGAGGTGGGTCAGCAGAACTGCTACTGCATTTAGCACACTAGAGATTGTCCTGAGATGACCTAATGCGTTAGGGAATCCATTATGTCTTATCCTCACATGGAATATTTAGACATGAAAACATATATAAACAAACAATTGATGACCTTGAAGTTCTCTTTTGTGATTAATTTTTTCTGGTCAGCCTTAACTTTCTCTGCCAAAGTGGTCTGGTATAATTTTGAAAGTTTCTGACTGCCTTCTCAGTTCTTCCCCTACTTTTAGAAGTGTTGTGTTTTAAATAAAGGAATAAAGCAATCATGCTCTGAACAGATAAGCAATACCTTGTGGAAAGAAGCCAATAGCTTTAGTTTTCTTCCCGCAGTTTTAGATGAGAGGCTTGGAAGGTGTTCTTGTGTGAGAGTTATAGTGTTGAATATTATGTAACTCTATCTAAAAATAGGTAAGAAGCAAAGGTCTTTAAAAAATTATTAATAGTTTATTTTGATTTGAATGAAGGAAGCAATCCCACCATCTGTTACATAAAAATGCCTTCACCAAAGTAAGAGATACCATGACTCAGAAAAGCAAAATAACTTCATTATTATTAGTCATTTATATTTAAAAGTAAATAAGAAATAAATAACAGTGACTCTATAGAATGTGCTTGAGTCTGCAAAGAACAGAAGTAGGAGCAGAGTAAAACTCAACTGGTCTCTTTTATCACAGAAAATGGTTATTGAATTTCCACCACAAGACTCCTTCTGCTTCAATATACTTTCAACAATATATTATTAATCAGGATCTTTGTGCATTTAAAATGAAATATATGTTAAAACAACTGGTAAAATGTATTCACAATGTAGTGGAAATTGTATAGAAGATATACTAACACCATCCTATGATCAGGTCCATCCCACCTGCAGAAATTATTTTGCACAAAATACAGCATAATAATTTACTCTCCACAGTTTCACATAGGCCAGAAACTAAGCAAAAAACCCATAAAATAAATAAATTAATAAAACAAATATTATCAAGCTTTCCATTGAGCACTGTTAGACTGAAATTGATGTGAATGAGAATTTTTAATTTTCCTTTAATTACTTTCTGAAGATTTTTCAAATAATTATTTTCTCAGGTTTACTTCAAAGAGCTGTTGGTTTGTTTAATGTTCTTTTAGTGTTAATATCAAGTTACCTCAAATCAAACCCTCCACCACAATCTGTTGCTATTTTGTTATATCCCTCCCCACACAAAACCTTGCTAAGGAATTTTTCTGAGAACATAGCCTACCATCACTACACATCATAATAAAGTTAACTCCAACAATGATTATTTCTCCTAAACATGGGTTTGCCATGTTCTTCTATTTGCTTTCTACGTTCATGTATTATATACACCTTAACTATTTTGCATGAGGGGGATTTTGAGGGTGATTTTTTTTTTCTCTTAGAAGTAGTTCAGTTGTTTAGAAAAAAATAATTAAAAAATTTCAAAACTCCCAACCCAAAATCCTCCTTATTTTCCAAGAATCAAAAATGATTGAGCTAGGATTTGTTCTGTTTCAAGGAACACTGTCAGTGAAGGGCAAATAATTTTTGTTGAAAGCCATTTTGCAGAGAGTTTTTTGTCAGGTCCAGCTGAAAATGCAGATATATGATCCCTCAGTCCCTGGCTCTTTAGCATATTAGTCATAAAAGCACCAAATCATGCCATGCTGGTGAAAAAAAATGGCTTTGACCAAGTGCAGAGTCCTGTTTTCAAAAGCCCATAACTCAAGCAAATCAAAACAATTTTTCACTCAATTTCAGCTTTTAAATCTTGCTGTTACAGTTGTACAGATGTTCAAAATAACACCAATGCCTTTCTTATAATGAGAAATGTCTGACTGTTTTCCCATGCTCACAGTGTAAAATTAATTTCTGATTAAGCATTTAAAAAAATTATTTTCGGGTAGAACGCAAGCAAGGAATATTCCATCTAAAAGTTGATTTTTTTCTGAGTTTGAGAAGAACTGAATCAAAAGTAGAATCATTATGCTGTCTCATCTAAAGCTTCAGTTGGCTGTATAATCGAATGTCAGGCTAGCGTAATAAAGTGAGATTACCTGTAGTATGTGATTACTGGAAGTATAATTATAAACCAGTGCTAAAAGTTACTAAATTCCTTGTCAGGGAGGGTTACTTTTTATCACTACTGTTTCATTAAAGCACAAAAAGTCACCCTCCCTTATTTTTTCTCCTTTCCCTACAGGGGAAGGGAGAGGGGTTAACAGAGAGCATCTGTCACTCATCAAATTGCCAGCCCAGCATTAAACCAGGACAGTTACCCTTGCTCCAGGCATTTGCACAAAACATTCCCAACCTGCAGACACAGAGCTAAAATGTACAAAAGCAAAAAATTTCTCCTCTAGTTCTTGTTTAACAAAGGAAAACTAGTTTGATGCATACCCAGCAGTATTTTTTTTCCAGACATATATTTGGTTATTATATTCCCTTTTGGGGTTAAAGAGAAGGTGAAGCTTGAGGGATTATGGCTGAAGAATGTACTAACTATAGTGGTGCTAATTATGAGCTTTTGTGCTGGTATATTCTTCATGTCACATTCATGAATCAAGTGAAATAAAGTCTGCATCAAAGTCCATCAGTTTAAAAAAGAAGCAACATTAGAAAATTCTACTTGAACTTCCATCCAGAAAACACAACTCTGCTTCCCAAGGGACACACACAGTCATGTTGCTGACACACACATAAATCCTCAGTGGACCCACATCTATCCTGAAGTGTTATGAACTTTATCACAAAGTAAGGCTGATGTACAAGATTGCAAGAAAACATACCCCGAAGGCAAAAAAAAAACAAACAAAAGACAAGAAAGCCAAAAATTCCAGCCTTAGTAGATAAGGCTTGAATGTTATTAGAGGATGATAAAGGATTTTGAATGTTTATAGTTTGACTCATACTATACTGTGAGGTAGCAGGAACTATATTGCATGCAAACAGTGACTAATGGAATATTTCTGCTCCAAATGCAGTCTAGGTTAAGGTTGGTATGTTGTGAGCTTCCTCACACTTGTGCTGAATTTAGCTTCTTATGGCGTCAGATCCTATGACTAGTTTCACCAGCCTTACTTCAAGTCTTCCCTACTCACTGTTCTTATTCCTTTAAAGAACTTGGTTTGAATCAGTTAAGGCTGAATGAGTATGACATCCATGCAGAGAAAACTCCTGAAAGCAAGAAAATGTCAGATTACGGAACTCCTCTTAAAGGTACCTCAGTGCCCACACAACACATTTCTACTGACATGAGTAGACTTCACACCTTCTCACAGAACTTCCTTCTGCCTCCCCAATATAAGGGATCTTATCCAGCTAATTAATTTCACACTATAGAGCCCCCACACTATAAGCCTAGCTCAACACTGATTATTTCATAAAGTTAGTAAGGTCAAGGATGTGTATGCATGAGATTTTGAAATAAACAGGAGATGGAGGTGTGTGTATTTTATTTATTCTTCAGATTTGTAGTTCCGAGCTGTCCAACTGACAGCAATTTTTTTAGTATGTTAGTTTTGGGTTTGCTTTTTTGTTGGGTTTTTGTTGTTGTTGTTATTTAAATATAACAACATGCAGGGTCTACTTCTATATTTCTAACTACCAGCCTGGAGAAAATATTGTGCATTCAAATAACAGGTAAGGCAGCAGAGCAGTTGGTCCAAAGATTAAATGAGGATAGCAGTAACTGAGAAGAGCAATTAGGTTAGGAATATGCAATGAAACATGCTGGATAAACACACTAGCAGTTTTTAGATGGGATAAAGATAATACTTGATTGCTGATGCCTGAAAAGAAAAAAAATGTGTAATTTGCTAAGGCAGTCAGTTCCTATGTCTTTCATGCAGCCATCACTCTTCCCATTGCTGCCACCCGATGTCTATGAAGCAATCAAGAATATATGCTTTATAACAGCAGTTGCTCACATATATTCTGCCTAGAGTAGGTAGCTGACATCAATTTTGGATGAAAATGTACACTTAATGGGAAATAAAGTAAGCAGTAATGAAATTTTAATCACAGACACCTGAATGTTGCTACTGCTTAATTGACAAACTGGTTCCTTAAACTGAGATTAGCAAAGCTATTTCAGATTTTCTGGATACAGAGAAGCACCAGGGAAATCTGCAAGTTTACATAATCACTTAGACACTTTTGTAAACACCCCTCATCTGCACGTCAAAATAGCTTTGAAATTCTGGCTTCATCCTTTTTCTGAATTGAAACAGCATCTTTAGTTGTTAAAGGGCTGAAGGGACACAGGATAATTCCTAGTTAAGACTCACTTTTAAAGGAATTTTTTTGCCTGCTTGTTCTACCACTAACAATCTGGAGAGTATTTTCTGCATTACTCTGAGGTGTAATTCGCTAATTTCAACATTGCTGCCATTTGTTAGAGCTCGGGTATTCTGGTCCAGACCCTGCTGAATCAGATGTGTCCAAAAAGACAGGAGGGTTGTTAAAGTGTGATACAAAAGGCAGCTATAGCAGCTCCATGTTACTTGAGCAATCCTTAGTAATAGGAAACATTTGAACTCCTGATAAAATGAGTTTTCATTGTTCTTTTTGTGATCGGAGTGATGGAAATTAGACTTAAAATGGAGCTGAGTCTGAATGGACAAGTTTTTTAATCCTGCTGATTGATTCAAAGAACATTTGGCTGTAGGTGAATGAGACTGAGATCATGGTAGCAGAAATATACAGGTCTGGCACATTTAACAAAGAATTTGAGGAAAAGGGATAGAAACTAAGCATAATGAGGGAACAATAAAAAGCATCAGTGTACTTTTCCCATTACTGAAAACAGTCACAATATTTTCTTGGGTGAGAACATGGGGAAAAGGATCTTTTTGTTCATTTTTCTCTGTAGTGAAGTACATTTCTGTGATGGTCTTGAATACCCTTGATCAGAAGGAAGCGGTATTTCAGTCTCAGAAAACCACTATATTTCAGAGGATGATAGAACTAGTTTGGGAAAAACAAATGTCTAACTCTGTAACTGAATATTTTAATGCTAATGCCACATTTGGATCTCTCTTTTTAAAAAAATGCTACGTGAACCTGGAGTGTATAAAGTAGGAAAAGTAGAGTTGAGGCAGTGTTTCAGAGATATTGCATAGAAAGGTCATTAAGTAGAAATAATGTCTTCTGCCAATGGGTTTTCAGATAGTTTTGTTTTTTGAAAACACAGAATGTGCTTCTCCCTCATAAAAGTAGAAGTAAGTAGGTAAAAGAAATAAATCTTTAAAGGAAAGTTCTTGCAGTTCTGAGGCTTAGCTTGGGCAAGCTTCTTTGCTTGGGCATGTAACTGTATGGATAAACCAGACTGAGGCTCATACATCCTAATAGTTGGGTGTTACTAGAGTTCTTGTCAAGGGACTTGCTCAGGCTTCTCTCCACTGAAGGTTACTTCTCCTATGTTCTCACCCAGAGAGGAATCTGCACCTTTAGTGGTGATGAACTAATCCTGTCCCTGCTCAGACTGCTTGAATTATTGGTTTTGCTTCAGGAAATCAAATTCAGATAATGTCCATGGGTGGAACGGCATGAAATCCAATTAGATTTAGGTCTTTCAGAAGAAAATGTGTGGTCTAAAACTAAATTAGGACAAAGCTCTGTCTCAGAGAGTCTCATGAGGAAAATAACACATCATTGCTATCCTAGTCAGTGCCACAGTGAGGTACTCTGAGGAAATGCTCCCAGACATTAGGAAGAAAAAAGCATGTAGTGGAGAGTCTCAGGCATGGTTTATGAAAATCTGAGGTAATTATGAATAAGAATAATTGAGGCAGAGCTCCTGTTTAAAAGTGAACAATAATTTTGTTTTACAAAATTTCATACCTTACTCAAGAGGAAAGCTCTGCAGGTTTTACTTTTAAAAAATTAATCAGCGTAGCAAAGCTAATATTGACTACTGATCCCTGCAAGAAATTTTCTTTAGGGAAGACCGCAATGAAAAAAGAATGATATCTGTTTAGCATTTATCATTTTACTCTGCAATTTTTACACATCAATATCCACATAAGAAATATAATTATATATATATGCATATATATAATTATTTTTCTTGAGAAATCATGATGAGTACACTGCTTATTTTCCCCAGACAGGCCACATAACTAGCCACTGAATAATGTTTGTAACAGGGAGGATTTATATTCTGAAAATTTGAGTCAGCTTAGGCATCTGTACAGAGCCTATAGGGCCTTCTTCATTCACAATTGCTACTCAGCAGCATTTGCAGCACAGCTGATCTCTTATACTGGCAGCCACTGGTATGTGGTGTCAACAGGAGTAAGCAGTGACATGTTTATGAGTAGAACTGAAAACAATCTCAGCAGCTTTAGTGGATGATAGACAATGGGCTTGGAAATGGCATGAAATGAAGACTTACTCAAGAGAGAAGCAGTGAAGGAATGGGTGCTTGGGATATTCTTGACAGCTTCCAGAAGTGGCTCATCACAATTTTTGCTACATATGTGAGGGGAAGGTTGAAGTTAGTTCTGTAATTCCAGTGGAGTCCCCTGTTCTATGGGAAAGTTAATTATTCTTGAATGGTCTAGTGAATTTTAGGAATTTCATTTTCATACCAGTGAGCAAAAAGAATATTTAATTGTTTAATTGTCTGATCTTTGCCCCTTCTCAAGATGGCATTAAAATGCATTCTTTAAAGAGTCCTGTCTATTTCTGGGTAGAATGACCAATTCATCAAGGTTTTACTCCCAGTCATAGCTCTCAGAAGATACATTCTGATCACTGTACAACCATACAACTGCATAGTTGTCTTTCCATAATTTTTTGCACATTAACATAAATTTCTTGACTAACAAATACACACAATGCCCTACTTATAATTTTTTAATATTATATGAAGATATTTTACTGATTTATTTTAATTGCAATGTTAGTATTATGAATAACATATAAAACTTGTACATTCATATCTACGTGCTTTTGTTTAGGCATATTTATTATTGTTCTGATCATTTATTTACACAGTCATATGTTAGAGTTCAAAACAGTGGCCAAACAGTGAAGGTTCTGATATTCTAGGGTCTTTTCAGACACTGATCTGATTTCAGACATTGACAGCACAGCCCTTCCTCAGAAAGAAAGAGAACTTACAACCAAAAGCATAAACACCTGCTGTTGCCAGATAAAGAACTGGAAACAACAATAGTGAAAAAGGACAGAGGACACCTTGTGTTTTACTCTGACATCTGCTTTCTGGTAGAGGCACACACCCTCTGTGTATAGCTCTGACACAGAGGAAGCACAATATCCTGGCACTGTCCATGGAGCAGAGTGAAGCTTTTCCAGGCTGGAAACCGGAGCCCTTCCCACAAACCTCTTGGCCGTGCTGCAGCACTCCCAGAACCTACACAGCCCCAACAGGCATTCAGATGCTGGGCTTTTCCTCTTCTGCCTTAAGCTTGTAGAACTAAAAATGACAGAGCAGACAGAAACCTTACATGGGTTAGGCTGGTTCCAGCCACTGGTCACTACTTGGATCATCCTCTAACAATAATTTTTTTAAATTACAGATGCTTTTTTAGGTATTTTGCTTACCAAATTTGATCCCATCGTCGTAAGTCTATGGAAATATTTCTGTGGGCAGCAATATTGACGTCTGGTGTTAATTCTTCTCCTGAGAAAGTCCTGTGCAACATCCATGCTACTATTGACATAGTTTTTTAAGGTCTGACAAATATGATGAGTCAAGCCTGTTTGCTGACTACAGGTACAACTGGGACTGTTTTACAGGAGTGCCTGTTTAAACATGTATACCACACCCTTCCTATCAAGGGGAAGGTCTTGCTCAAATTTGCTGGTTAATCCTTCGAATGCTTGATTGATAAACCTACTTTTCCCAGAGTACTTAAGGTTTTCCAGTTTCCTCAGAACAACATATAGGAGCCATAGTACCTACAATATACACTGGACCATTCCATCATCATATACTCATTAACATCAATGCAATAATCTCATTGTGAGATGTTTCACTTTCAGTGGTCTCAGCTGAAATTCCCACCTACATAAAAACTACTTCTGTAGCTGCTGAGAATTCTGCTAAAATAAGTGTACCAAAAATGGACAGTTATTATTACACCAGAATTAGTCTGGTGAATGCCAAAGTTGTACTTTTCCAGATTAATAACACTGTATTAGAGTGCTTAAATCTTAATATTCTACTAATGGTGTTTGATGATAGTTCTTGTTTACTACCTATGATCTTTATGGCCCTCAAACATTAGAGAAGATGAAAGTGGTTACTGGCTAGGGGTATTGCCAGAGAAGTACAATGATAGCAGGGAGGTTGTGCCTTTCAGCATTTGTGCATCTGGTGTGTTGTGCTTACCCTCGTTTCACACAGATGTGAGTATCCACAAAACTGCTCTCTCCCCTTATCTGCTACATAGCAGTAAGTTCCTTCCCCCTTTATAGAAATCCAGACTTATCATGAGCCTCATAGTGTCAGGTGTTTCTTTTAAATCCAGTTACCTGGTATTACCAAATTAAATGTACACCTCTTTTTATTTTAACAAACGAAAACAAAAAAACATCTCTCAAATAATACCAAAAGCATACCTGAGGACTGAAAACAGTCTGTGAGTACAAAGAATCAAATTAATCCCCATCTACCCATAAGCAAGTGGAGACAGCTGATGTGTTAGAACTCAGCATATGAAAATAATAAAACACCTGCTTGACATTAAGCACCCAAGTGTCACATACTGATGAGTGCTTAAATTTAGGTCCATGATTTTCTTTTTTGCTCAATCAACCACAGTATATTCATTTTATGAATGGACACATATTCAAATGAAAAAAAAAAAACAATGGAGAAAATAATTACTACAGTATTCCTATTTTCTACTCACTGGAAGGAGAATATACTAGTTCACGGGGCTTAGTATCTGTTTTTGAAAGAAAAGATGAAGTAATTACCACGCTGAACAGCTGTTTCTGAGAACAAGGCAATTTGTATTTGCAGTGTTGTTTACACATGGGAACAATACTCCAGAGCACAGTATATGAGCTAAGGACAGTAAACACACACCCAATTTGCAAACTTTTAATATGCTTGTTTTACCATAAAAGCAGACTTGCGATTAGTTCCCAGGAGTTTTGGTACAATAAGATGAAGTTTAATTTCATACAATATGAAACGAAGGTTGTTGCTTTACCTGAGACTCATGCAAGCATGTCAAGACCAATAAAATGAATGGGAGTCTTCCTACAGGTTTAAATGCCCTTACATCAGAATAAACAGCATGAAATTGAGAGTGATGACTAACAGCCCTGGAAATGACATAGTGCTATGTGACTAGACCAGAGAATTTTTTCCTATATTCAGTCTCTTACTAAATGTAAACATACAGTTATGAGCAATTAAACAAGATGGGATGATTAACTGTTTTGAGAGGAAGGAGAGAAAGAAATCTTAAATAGTAGCAAGATTCTAGATCCACAAAAGCATAATGATATAAAACACCTTTGATTTCATTTTTACTGTATCTAGACTGGAGATCTAATTCTGCAAAGATTTATTCATGTGAGTAATGAATTATAGTCATTCCCACATGACTGCTAATATAAATAAAATACAAAAAAAGTAGGCTTGAAAAATTTGGTCCAAATCATAACACAATATGGTGAGGCTTTACACACATTAACTGCACGTAACACACATAAAATCCATTTAAATGTTTAAAGCTATTTTAACAACTCAAAAGAAAAAGGGAAAACAAGAAACTATAGCCTCCATTAACATATTTAATATATGAAGCCCAATGTCCATGTGCAAAAGTTTGAAGGTTTTTCTGCTTATTAAAGACAGTTTTTTCTTTCATGTTTAGTTTAGGTGATTGGTGCCAATGTTTCCAAGCTAAATTGCATTTTTTGGCATTACAGGTCTGGTCTCAGTACATCTTTTCCCCCTCTCATCCACAATTTGAAAGCAGTTTTGAGCAACTTGAGGAAAGGCTTATATATTTACTTTTTTTTCCTTTTTTTTTGGTGATATTTGAAATGAGCTCCTAGGAGATGCTGTATGCCTATGGCCACTCAGTAGACTACCTTGGGAAAATATGTCCTTTAAATGCATGGATATGGTAAAAGGTTTCTGGTTCCTATTCCTATTCCTAAAATGTCTTTTATAAAATCTTTGATGACCCTTACTACTCCCACAAAATATCACACAAATTTTCCCATAAATGAATTGCTTTCAGTTGCTCTGTGCAAAATAATTTAATTATTATCATACTGCAACATGTCCCTCTCTTCCTATTGCTTTCCTTTTAAAGAACTATTTTGGTTTATATTGTTATTCTCTCATCTTGCTTTTAAATTATTGACACAGATATAAGCTCTAGAACTAATACATGCAGTTTGTTACTTTACCTCATCTGATAACAGAGTTTCCCCAGGACACAGAGGGACATGGGTTTCCCAAACTTGACCATAAGAGTCTTTATACCCAATGTCTCTGTCTCTATCATGACTGTCTTAGTGGTGATGGTTTATTTCAGAATGGATGGGTATTTTCTTTCTTATTATTTGATTGGTGAGAAGAGAATGTCTTGTACTAGTTTAACCAAGGAAGATTATTATATAACATCTGTCAGATTGACTTGTACCATATGGGCCCTGGGCCATCTTCTGTAAGAGAACTTACAGAGCCATCACAAAATGTCTGTGAAAATAGAACATATTTTTAGAATTGTAGAATATCCTCCTACACTGACAAATGAACCTGTCAAAAGCGCATCTTGATTTCTTCATCTCCTGCAATTCATGCTTGTTTGCAGTAAATGATATTTATTGACCAAAGGTGGGTGGTAGAGGGTTTTTTGTATGTGCTTTTGCAGATGTGAAATTAACAGTGTAACAGGTTTTTTAGGGTGGTGGATTTTTTCAAACTCTTCTATAAATTGTGAAGCAATCTGAGGGTTTTGATGCTTTTTCTTTTAAAGATAAAGTAGCCCAAATAATAAGAACAAAAATGGGAAATAAAAAGTAACAAAATATGTGAAAAGCATTCACATGTCTTTGTGGCTATGAACCAAATACAAAGATAGCATATACCTGAACCTATTCATGGTCCAAACCTCTAGATTTTCAGTAGCAGTAAGAAGTCACATTTTGAAATAATAATGCTGAGTTTGGGGGTGACAAAATAGCACCTCCTGAGCCACATGGAGCTACTGAAGGTTTGAGGAGAATGAGGGGAAATAGGCAATAGGAGAGCAACTTGGTTGGAGTCAAAAGAGAACATTTGGGATATGTGGGAATGCATCTAGTAGCTCAGTATGAGGCTTCATGACCCTATGCATTTTATTTACTTGGCTAATGGTCTTTGAATTACAGCACAGTCCTAGCCTACTTACTAAGGTAGAAAGAATCTGCTACTCTTAAACAAGCTGGTATTCTAGCTAGTTTCTAAGAGGAAAGTTATCAAGCAGTTGGCTGCTGAAGTCATTGCTGCTAGGGTATGGATTTCTAAACAGTGGTGTCTAACGAGTGAGGGAGCCTAAGCATAATTAAGATGTGACACAGAATCACAGAATCATCAGAGTTGGAAAGGACCTCTAGAGATCATCTAGTCCAACCCCACTGCTAAAGCAGGATCACCTAGAGCACATTAAAAAGAACTGCATCCAGGTGGGGTTTGAATGTCTCCAGAGAGGGAGAATTCACAACCTCCTCGGGCAGCCTGTTCTAGTGCTCTGTCACCCTCAAAGTAAAGTTTTACCCCATGTTTAGATGGAACTTCCCAAGTTCCAGCTTCTTCCCAGTTCCCCTTGTTCTCTCACTGGGAACCACTAAAAAGAGCCTGGCTCTATCCTCCTTACACCCGCCCTTT
Organism: Heliangelus exortis; assembly: GCF_036169615.1. NCBI lineage: Eukaryota > Metazoa > Chordata > Aves > Apodiformes > Trochilidae > Heliangelus > Heliangelus exortis. The sequence goes on from NC_092424.1 coordinate 49,313,677, forward strand.
AATACTTTATAATAGTTATCAATAAGTTCTTTTCTCAGTTTTCTCCTCTCCAGGCAAAACAGTCTCAAGTCTCTTTACCTGTCCTTGTAATAGGGATTCTCCAGCCTCCAGCCATCCAGTCATCTTTGTTGTTCTCTGCTGGACTCTCTCCAGCAGTTCCCTGTCTCTCTTGAACTGAGAAGCCCAGCACTGAACATAGTATTCCATGTGTGGCCTCACACCTTTCTATTGAGAACATCACTCTGAGCTGGGAAAGAATGATGCACATCTTGTAAAGGAAGCTATACCAGTGGCCCAGGAAAATGTATCTTGTACTGAAGAAAGTGAATATTCCTACAGTTGTCAGGTTATTATCAACTAATTATTCACTTTGGGAACCTATATACAACTAGGACAACAATTTTAAAGAGAGTAAAGACAGGAACATAGATGTTTATCAGCATTATGAAAGGACAAGTGTAAAAGGCTACAGCTCAGTCACTTAGTTACCCTCTCAGGTACCTGAAGTAGAGCTACAGTGCACAAGGAGAGGAGTGCATAGCTCTCTGAGCTTCTGTCAAATGAGCTGGTCTGACAATATGGTTCAGCACATGTGCCAGCATTCTAGTTTAGCCTCAGTCTGGCTGTGAACGGAAGCCAATGTGCATGAATTAATAAGCTTTACACCTCAGGAAGCCTCATGAACTTGGGATGACACTGTGCTCATATGACTATACTGTGGACCATGCTTCTCTGCACTATAGACATATCCTTGTTCTCCATCTGCTGGCATCTGCTGGCATCCTAAATGTTGCTTCCATTCTCCCAGCTAACAAGCTGCTCGGAGCCTTAGCTCAAGTCACAGCCGTGAAGATGTTAGAAGTTTTTAAGTCAGTAGAGAGAGCAGCTCATAGCATTTTTCATCTACTGTTAACAAGCAGATGTACCACCACTTGTTCCCAAAATGTATGTCTTGATATGTGGATGCTGAAAGAGAGGAATAGGAGAGTAACCTTAAGAAGCGCAGCCAGGAAGTGTTTAGGATTATGATGTTTACTACTTCTTTGCTAACTATTCCTCTCCATGTAGCTACCCAAGTAATCCAGCCTACTCAAAACTAGGCCAGCTTCAGGAACTAGAAATACTTGCATTGTCTTTTATCAGTACTCACCCAGGAACCACTAACAGTTCTTGAATTGCCTCCTATTATAACAGGCCATGTTTGTTTGAGGGCTGTGCCCTCAAAGGTTGGCCTTAAATCACTGGCACTTTGCAATGAAATGCACTGAAGGAGAAACATTCTCCACTCAGGCAGCAGTCTCACCTGTGAGGCCACAACAAAAAGCTGAAACGTAGTCCCTGCACCTTCCATGAGAGGCTTTTCCTTGTCCATGGGAGTGCCTGCTGCCTTCTGTTCTAGAGAAAACATGGAGGAACAACATGATTAAGGAAGCAGTAACAAAGCAACTTCAGTTAAGAGTTTGTGCAGCTAAGGCTACCAATTTTTTGAGAATACTCTAGGAGGAACCAGAAGTGAAGACCATTCACACAGTCAGTCAAAAAGAGCTGATAGTTTAAAATGCTACTGCATCAAAGCTGCTATGGCCTGAAATACCTCAAGTACCATGTCCAGTTCTGGGCCCCCCAGTTTAGGAAGGATATCAAGGTCCTGGAGCAGGTCCAAAGGAGGGCAACTAGGCTGGTGAAGGGACTCAAGCACAGACCCTATGAGGAGAGGCTGAGGGAGCTGGGGCTGTTCAGCCTGGAGAAGAGGAGGCTCAGAGGAGACCTCATCACTCTCTACAACTCCCTGAAAGGAGGTTGTAGCCAAGTGGGGTTTGGTCTCTCTTCCCAGGCAACCCTCAGCAAGACAAGAGGGCACGGTCTCAAGTTGTGCCAGGGGAGGTTTAGGTTGGACATTAGAAAGAATTTCTTTACTGAGAGGGTGATCAGACATTGGAATGGGCTGCCCAGGGAAGTAGTGGATTCTCCATCCCTGGAGATATTTAAAAAGAGACTGGATGTGGCACTCAGTGCCATGGTCTGGTAACTGCAGCGGTAGTGGATCAAGGGTTGGACTTGATGATCTCTGAGGTCCCTTCCAACCCAGTCAATTCTATGATTCTACGATTCTATGAAAGCACAGATTCACTTAGCATATGCCAGCAATGAGCCCTTGTGGCCAAGAAGGCCAATGGCATCCTGGGGTGCATTAGAAAGGGGGTGGTTAGTAGGTCAAGAGAGGTTCTCCTCCCCCTCTATTCTGCATTGGTGAGGCCGCACCTGGAGTATTGTGTCCAGTTCTGGGCCCCTCAGTTCAAGAAGGACAGGGAAGTGCTTGAAAGAGTCCAGCGCAGAGCTACTAAGATGATTAAGGGAGTGGAACATCTCCCTTATGAGGAAAGGCTGAGGGAGCTGGGTCTCTTTAGTTTGGAGAAAAGGAGACTGAGGGGTGACCTCATCAATGTTTTCAAATATGTAAGGGGTGAGTGTCAGGGAGATGGAGTTAGGCTTTTCTCAGTGGTGACCAGTGATAGGACAAGGGGTAATGGGTGTAAATTGGAGCATAGGAGGTTCAAGTTGAATATCAGAAAAAATTTTTTTACTGTAAGGGTGACGGAGCCCTGGAACAGGCTGCCCAGGGGGGTTGTGGAGTCTCCTTCACTGGAGACATTCAAAACCCACCTGGACACGTTCCTATGCGATGTACTCTAGGGGGCCCTGCTCTGGCAGGGGGGGTTGGACTAGATGATCTTTCGAGGTCCCTTCCAACCCCTAGGATTCTATGATTCTATGATGATTCTATGATACTTAATATATGTATGTATATATATATTATATAGAGATGGAAGTATATATTTAATAAATAAATAACATTGGCATGGCACAATTTCTATATTATTGAATAAGCTCATATTTTCAGATGCTTTTGGAAAAAGTTTGGATAAAGCTGCCAAAGGGTGGGAAGGCAGCATGGCTCTCATCAGAACACAGCTGGGTGGCACAGTTAGCACAGTGCACCTCTGGGAGATACCACATGTAAAGCAAGAGGAATTCAAATGCTGGTCACAGGCTACTAAGGGCTCAGAGACACCATCCAAATTAATCACAGTATAACAAATTACTCTGCAACTCTACTGTAGCTGCTCCTGTATTTGCTCTTCATGCATGTCACTCTCTGGTTAAAATTCACTTCAACTTTGTTCTTTGAGGCTTAGGTTTGGTGACTTCACCTTTGTTACTGCTCTGACTTTGATGCATTACCCATCCCCTCTAAGTCAATGAGGTTTATGAGTTCTGCATGTGTCATAACTTTCATAAGATTTACATAATGCAGATTTTTAGATTTGAGATAGATAGGGAAGCAGGAAGATCGATTATTGTGTAATGTATGTAATATAACCATGGCTCCCAACTTGGCAAATTAGGCAAGTAATCCATCCTGTGTACTGTGTGGTAGTCTAACCACCAAGGTATGTATTTGCTAAAATCCACCAGGATTTTAGGCAGCTTAGTGGAAAGGTGTTCCCCCACTCAAGCAAACAGCCAAAAAAAATCTGAAAATCTGACCCCATGCTTCCTTCCTCCTACAGAAAATGTGTGGTAGTGCAGGCAGTAATTTCTAAGACTTGTTTTTTAAAGGCACTTAAGATATAAAGAACTGCATAACGGGGTGTCTATAAGTCAGATCATAACATGCATGAGCATCCACTGTAGATGATCTTGGGCATTACCCAGTGCAACAGTAGCTAAGTGATTCTCCTGACAGGAAATGTACTGTCAATATGGAACAGTCCAGAACAGGACCTGATACTAACCTTGCATCTCATTTACCTTCAGAGATGGAAAAGAGACCTGCAGGAGGTCTACATTGCTCCCAGAGGGCCAAGTGTGGATCAGCGCAGATCAGAAGCAGTATCTCAATGTTAACATGTAACGTGCTCCCAATAACATTTGCTTCTTTTAGCAGAGAATTGCAGCTTGGGTGCAATGGTGAGAAAACATCTCTGTGTGATTTCCAGAAAACTTGGGAGTACAGGCAAAAGTCATATGAGTACATTTATACCTGCCACACAGACAAGAATGCATCTAAATTTACTTTTAATTTTTTTGCTGTTGCAGTTATATACAATTACTGTGCATCTGCATTGTTTCATTAAAGACAAAGCAGCATCTACTTTGAACATAAAAGGAAGAAAGAATCGCTGCCCAGACCAACTCTGAAACCTGAGAGTTGCTTTTGAAGCTTTTTCTTGCCTTTGAGGTAGCCATATACATTCCAAAATGCAGGCTATTGTCTGATAGACAATTACAAAATTTTGATTTATTCATTTTCAGAAGGGAGAAGACTTGAATACAAACATAAATTTTGCCAAAGCAGACTGCATAAATGGCAGACTTCTTATGTAACTCTGGATATGTGTCAAAGGCAACCATTTACTGAAATTCAGCCTTTCCCTCATTAAGTCCAGATTAATTGTATCTGATCCCTAGCTCCAGCTGCTTCAGGCTCAACTGAAAATGAGTCTGCAATAATAGGTATTTTCTCATGTCAGTTTGAAAGCTCCTGAACCATTGATCAAACAAATCTGGAAGATTCTTGAAACATGCTGCAAAGCAAAAACAATCACATGTGTTTCTTGAGCATAAATTGGCAAGAGGGAAAGGTCATTCTATTGACAGGCTGCAAACAAAGGGCACTTTTTTCTGGCAGCTGGGAACAAAAGTCACTGTTCCCTCAGAAGTGTAATATTTGAGAGCTAAAGAAATTTCTTTAGTAGGCAAGTCAAGATGTGGCTCAACCTACCCAGTACACATAAAATGTCCCTTATATCCACTGTCCCCACTTTTCCTGCCTCAGCCTCTTCTGCAAGAATGGTGCTGGACCTGCAAAGTAAAACTGAGAGGAAAACACCCAATTGGGCCACTGAATAACATCAATCTGCCATCTTCTGCTGTCTAACTGCTATGGTAACCAGCCACATAAGGTAAGAATTGGAGTCTACTAATAATATTGTCAATTTAGTATTCTGAAATAATGGTATTTACAAATAAGACATAGTTTGGAGAAACTGAGATAATAACACATCCTACAGTGACTGTTTTAGGCTAAAGCACTGATAAATGCAACACCGTATCCATTTTGACTTTTTTCTTTACAGGCTCATGCATGGAAAAAAAAAATCTTAAAATCTGCTTAAGACAAACAACTTATTAGTATTATAGTTAAAATGGTTTTGGTACCATCTGGTATAATTTCATAGGCATACAATCCTGCTCCATCTCTTTAAGGTTCTTAGGCTTGGAAATGGCCTGTGGTAAGATTGTGCCTACATTTGCATTTTTACAAGGGTATGAAGCAATAGGACAAGGGGTAATGACAAATAGAATAGGATAGATTTAGGCTAATCATTAGGAAGAAATTCTTCACCATAAGGATAGTGAGACACTGAAAATAGTTGCCAGGACAACTGAAGCTGCCCCCTCCCTGGAAGCTTTCAGGGCCAGGTTGGATGGGGCTTGGATCAACCTGGTCTAGTGGTAGGTGTCCCTGCTCATGCAGAGAAGGTGGAACTAAGTCTTTAAGGTCTCTTCCACCCCAAACCATGCTGTGATTCTCTGATTTACTGATATTATATTGGCTTTTACAATGCATAAGTTGAAAACGAATTTAATATTTTCCATGCAGGAGCAATAGAAAAAAATATTGGGAAGGATTGGCTTTTGCTATTTTAGAGGTAAATTTAAGCATGTTTGCATTCTTTTCCAGAAGTAGAACAGACACTCAACTCCCAGTTTTTTCAAGAGCCTGATACTAATACTCATTTTCTAGGTTCAGATTTTGGTTTTCAATTTAATGTATAGTTCTTTATTCTGCTACATAATATAGGGCATCACTTCAAATGTGTTCTCTACTTTTAGTCAGCTACATCACATCAATTTTTGTACAATATGGGTTTTCTTTCTTAGTTTTGCCATAGATCCAGCAAGACACTATGAAAGTGAACCAGATTCTATATTGTGAATAATCAAAACAGTTATTCCATCTTCCTTATGTACTGTGTGATTACAACAGTATAATTAGAGGCAAAACAAGTTAGGATGCCAACGGGATAATCAGTTATGATACATGAGTCAGTAAAATGCCAATCTTGATTTTCTTATCTCAGAAATAGTATGCTTTGCTTCCAATTAAACAAGTCTTTTTATTTAGAAACTTGGTATATTTTATCAAAAAAGCAGACAATAGACATGGAATCCTAATTTTCAGAACAGAACCAACAAACTTGAAGCTTAGCAAATGCAGAATTTTAAAAATGTCATTAATCACATGAGTATAAATAGGATGCCTGTCTGGTTAAGTTAATTTTGTCCATTTAAGAAGTGCATCCTCTAAATAATTTGTGCAAGAAAAGTTTGTTCCTTTATGCAAACAAGTGTTTTCTAAATATTATTCTCACCTGCACATACTGTGAAGAACATTTTACAGTGCAGAGACTGAAACAGCTATTACACTGGTCTCTTGCTGTATTTACAAAACCAATTCTGTATTTACATGCACACAATTTTGGGATGCTGTTGAACACTCAGAATTAACTAATTTCCTTACTAGATGGAAGACCAAACTGAAGAAACCCTAAGACTAAGTTATCCTTTCATATTATGAGAAAATTTGCTGTAAATTTGCTCCTACACATAAGACTCCTGAGATTCATTCACTGGGCAGGATATTAAAGATCCAGTCCAACCTAGAGTTAATACATCATTCATCACACAGAGAATTTCAATTAAAAATTTCAGACCTACATCATTATGTACCATCTCACCATCCTTAGGTATGTTCTTCACGGCTGACTAAAGTTAACAGAGAAACACTAATAATCAGAGAGATATTACTGCTGAGAATTGTCAGTGCCTCCTTTCATAAGGACAAGATGCTGGCCATGTTTGAGCATACAATGGTTATATCTTCTTTCCAGCTATTTTTGGATACCAACAGATTCAGAAATTATTGTTGTGCCTGGTACCTATTCCTTTTAGAGTACTATCTCAGCTTCTGGTAGGTGGCTAAGTATAGACACATATAGTGACTTCATTTTATCATAATCAGACTGTACAGACGAACAAAATATTAAGTGGAAGGTCACATTACAGCAAGAGTCAGAAGTAATTGTCCTGATTTTTAGGTATGCTCACCATTGTGTTTCTGGTTAATAGAAATGTATTTCAGGGACTTCACTTTAATAGGGAATTTCACACTGCTAGAGAAATTTACTTGTTCCTTGAACTCTTTCCAGAGGAACTGATTGTACTCTCTTTTGATCCTTCTCTTGTTTGGTAAGCTAGAGAAAAAACTACTTTCATAGTAAGTTTAACATCTCCAATGCTTCTTCATTAAACACAAATTTCGTGTTTTTCATGCATTTGCCAGATCTGACAGCAAGGGGCAGCTCAGTCAAGAACTGAAGTTCGGCCATAGAAAGATATTTGTGGGAGCAGATTGACATTTTTTTCTGCTCTGTTCTCTGGCAGTGTATTAGCTCTTACTTCTGCACTGATTTTTACTTGCAGGCTAAAAGAGGAATTGCTTTTAAGATGCTGATGTTGAGTATGACTGCAGCCCTGGGTAGCCTACAACAAGGGCTCCCCAGCACAACCCCAGGTGATTATTACAGGGGCAGATGCAGACTTAAGTCAACACATGTATCATACATCAAGATTTCTTTCTCTCTAATTAGGGATTTTATAGAGTTCCTGCCATTCTAGTGTCTGAGCAATTATGCAGTTACTCCTGCTTCGTATCAACATTGATTTCAGTCATATCCCGTGGCAGGAATTTCTCACTTGAGTGATCCTACCACTGGGATGTGCTGCCCTTGAAGGCCTGAATTTCATACACTCCAAGGCATGATGCCCTTATTTTTGAGATTAACATTTGATTCAGTCTTTTGCTTCTTGTTTTGATTTTTAATCTCCACAACAAAAACCAAATCAAATGCATATAAACCACATTTGAAAGAACCCGAACAAATGATATAAAAATAGCAATAGTACCGCATGCTTTGAAACCAAACATTCAAGGGTGAATTTCATTGTTATGTTTCAACGTAAAAAAAAATATTGGGATAACATGAAAGCTTGTAAGTGAAATAACCAGTCCAGTGTTCATTCACAAACCTCAACACAGCTGAAAAACAGACATACAGTAGTAAAATTGTGTATGGGAATGGCCACGTTAAGTCTATAATACACCAGGAAATCTTTAAAAAAGTATATGCACATGCACCTTCTTTTAAAAGTCTTTTTGAGTTAGAAGTACACATCCTCCTTAACTCCCTTCAGTCCTGAAACACTGCAAGTTTCATAGAAGAAGCAGTTTCTTCGTATGGAGTGAAAATTTCCTACAGATAGCCAGGTATATTTGCTGTTTGAATTTCAAGTGTCTTCCAGGATTCTTGTCCAAATATTAATAAGTTTTTAAATGTCAGATACTGTATTTGCGAAATATATATAAAGCTTAAGGCGGTTTCTCAAACACATACAAACAATACAGGGAATTTTTCCTATATTGCTTGAAGTGATGAATCTTCCCATTAACATTCCTTAGAAAGTGGCTAATGCTTGTTCCAGGACATGAAGGGAAATTTCATAATTCATAGAATAATTTCAGAAACAGAAAAGCTCCTGCACAAAGGTTCAGTCTCTACTAGCAATAAAGAAACTAAGATGCTTATAAATATGGTAAGCAGAAAGAAACTCAATCTTAAGCAAAACTATATTATAAGAGAAATAAATGTTGCCTCAGCTGGGAGAAGAACAGCAGTTTACCAATGGAATTAAGTCTGCAGTCCATATAATCCTGTTTCTGACAGCAGACAATACTTGTTAGTTACAAGTAGAAAAAACTCCAAAAGGAAAACATATAGCTGTCCTATCTGTAGAGGAAATGCCTTCTTTAATCTAGATAAATTCTGATTAATTTATCCATTAATGTCTATGTGCAATATTTTTCAAAACTGTCAGCTGATTATCAGTGAATATTATTAATCATCCAAATATCATCTCTTAAAATCTTTCCAGCACTTCATTTTGTGTACCATAAGAGATATTCCCTGTTGTCAATTTTTAATTTGTTAACTCTTGGTTACATATTTGCCATCTCCTTCTTGGATGATCAAGTATGAAGCAGGCTCATCCCCTTCTGAAAAACCCTCATAACCTTCCCTTTTTAACTATAATTAGTATATGACTGATGACTCTAATTCATCTCTTTCCTGACTGATGTAGACCTACTCTACAATGCCTCCTTGCATTTTTCCTAAACAAGTCAGGTTTTCCTAAACTCCCCTTAACTATTTTCATTTGACAATAAAGATTAAAATGACAAAACTCACTCTCAATTCAATATGTCATCATTATGTCAATATGTCATTATATATTTCCATGGATTATGCACAGTAACAATTTATTTGTTTGCTATTACAGAGCATAGGTTATCCCTAACTTTTTTACAGGCATAGTGCCTGCAATTTAAAAACTGAAAAGAAATATTCATATTTATATTTGAAAATTTCCCACTCTATATATTAATTTACTACCAATTTATTTTGCTGGCCATATAGCCGTTAGCTTTGTGAAGTCCTTTGACTAACTGTCTCACCTAGATGCCACTAACTGTATTTTCTAGATCATTAATAAATACATAATGTACCAATACATTCACTAATCATATAATGGAATATACTGTTAGAATTCTTATTGGTTTTAATTAACTGGGTGGTTTTATTATGTTTTTATTAGCTGTATTTTTTGTTTGTTTTTTTTTTCTCTTTTAAAGGCAAAGGAAGTGCATCTCCACCTTGAGCCTGTTCTCAGCATCTCTGAGAATGTCAAGAAATAAGGGTCTTAGAACAACCTAAGATACTTAAAATAATTCTTATGAGAACAAAGATATTTCAGAAAAGAAACAGTGCTCTTTTTTTTTTTCTTTCAAAACAATCTCCTGTGATGTTTAAGGCATCTGTGTATAAGGTTTAGCAATTCAGATCTATTATTTTAATTTCTGTTATGGTTGGTTTTTTTTTTTTGATACATTGTTTACTGAGTGTTGGAAAGGATAAGAAGTTCATACCATATGAGAAAAGATATAAATTATATATGATAAGAGATGCAAAAAACTTTTTCCCCTTTTTTAAGCATAACTTAGTTTGCATGAAAAGAACAGGACTTCCTGACTTACTCAGCCTTGTAGATAGGTTTCAGATACCTGATCTATATGCATGTAGAGGTAAAAAGAATGATACAATGGTTAATGATGGGCAAGGATGGTAAGTTCTGCTGCTGCATTTTCTGGAAAAAAAAAAATGTGTGAAAAGATGATTTTAAAGAAGCCAGGGGGATTTAATAGTTGTTATGGGATGAGGATCTGGGAAAGGAACACACCCTTGAGGAGATAAATCTTTATGAGACTGGGGAAGAAAATGAAGTAAAACTGGAGCTGGTCATCTTGTGGTGAAGAAGTAGGGGGAGAATTCAAATATGCCAGTACTTCTAATACTGGTGGTGTGAGCTGTTTCAGATTCATGGATGTTATGGGAGGACAACCAAGGGGTCTGATTCTCTGTGTGTACTGAAGAGGATAACCAAGACAAATTTAAGAGATAGTCCAGGTCATTGGTGATGGATGAGAGACTTAGAGATCAGCATGAAATAGGTATAAACGTGATGAGACAGCTCACAGGAAACATTAAGTTCAAAGTTCCTTCAGGATGTTCCAGACTAAAGTATAAAGGGCAACAAACCACATGTGGAGGCAGCCAGGATGGAGAAAAGCCAAGAGCACATAACATCTGACACTGCTCCTGATGATTATCTGACATCTGGTGGTATGGGAAGCAAGTATTTTTGAATCTGTTGGTAGCCCATTACTGGAAAGTTCTCAAATTTTAAGCAAATGAATCACAACAAGTTCTATCAGTAAAACCTGTTCTGGTTCAAAGACTTTGATAAAATGATAAGTAATTTTTAAATACTTTTTCCTTGGATTTTCAAGGAAAATCTTTTGCATGTGAGCAATAAAGAAACCCTTGGGGGGCATGGGTGTTGAGGAAAAAATTCTAAGATGGAAATGCATAAAAACACGGAGGCAGAGGAGGTTACGTTATACATTGCATTGTTCATGTAACACTGTGACAGCTGAGGTGATCTGAAGCATACTCAAAATTTCACTCTCAGTCACAAGAAGAAACTTCCACCTAAGGATCTTCAGTCTTAGGGCCTGTGTCTCTGTTAATCTACTGGTGCTGGAAGTCACTGACCTCCAGGTTGTGTACTTGGTATTATATAAAGCAAATGTCCAGTTTGTTCTGACTGGGGAGGATATGGTATCCTAACATTGTTCCAAGTAATATGTTTATTTCATGAACACTAAACATCGCACATAATTACTTCAGAAATTAAATATTAGGCAGTGGTAGATTACAATCTTTTTCCAAGCACATTAAAAAGCAATATAGAATCTTGCTATTCCCCATTTATGCTGTTCTTTTAATTTGTTTAATTTTGGTATCTTCCAGCATAAAAGTACATGAGCATATTTTGTTCCTATTAAATTTTAGAATGTTTTACGTCTACTGTGCATGAGATTCGGTGAACTATTGTACAGTTTCTGAGTAACATGTTTGTTTAAAGGTAGGAAGCTTGTTTAAAGAACAGTCCTGTTTTCTTAAATATTTAGTTATTCTATCTAATTTCTTAGGAGAAATTCCTCATTGCTTTCAACTGTATGAAAGGTTTTTCTTTATTGTATAAAAAAAGTTCTATTTTTTCACTTTGTTTAATTTACAGTTTTGATGATAGATTGTCACAAACATTTTCATTTTCTGCTTGAAGTCTAAGCTGCATTTCTTTGATCATATTTTCTCTCACAAAAAACACATCAGTGTGTATATGTACACCCAACTCAAAGCCACCAAAGAGAAAGCTCATACTGCTCACATAATTCTCCTTACAGGCTGAGAGGCAACAGGCTGCACATGACTGATGAGAATTACAATCCTGAACACAGAACTGATTTCACTCAACAGCTACAGTGGAGACAGTGGTAATAAGAACTGATGCAGACCAGAACATAACAGGGAGACAAGGTAATCTTTTTTCTCTTAGTCATTTACTTAGCTCATAGATACCACTCTTTCAAAAGATGTGAGGAAGAAAGCATTATTCTGTGACATTATGTGAGCAGTTTCATTTATAGGGTTTTTGGGGGGCAATGTTTGTTAATGCTTGTATGTTGCATTTGGGAAGAGCTGACATTGTATCATGGTATAACATTTTTTTTTCCTGGGAAGATGCCTGTCCACACCTCAAAGCTCCAAAGTTACAGGCATTACAAAGCCACCTGTTAGAGATACATTTTATCAACTTTATGCTTCTATAGTTCCTTGAAACTACTATTCAGTGGCCTCAATTCTTACATCCAAAAACCTGTGTTTAGTGGAAGATCACCGAGATAGACAAAGGTATGCCAAAGCACCCAACAAAACACAGACCAGCCCCAAGACTGTTCTAAGTATGTGGTGGCTTCTGGTACATGGAAGCTCTGGGGGATTCCAGAAACACAGACTTGGTCTCTTAAGTTCCTTCAAACGAGAACTCCCAAATTCCTGGTTAGGAACTGAGGAACGTGCAAGTGGTGGAAATGTAAGTGACCTGATACGTAGCCCAGCCTACCCATCAGTAATCTGTGAGGGATTTGCCAAATTTCAATGAACAAACTATACTAAAACCTAGTGCTAGGGACTACGCACAGTTTCTCAGGAAACTGGTGACAACTCAATAAAAAATGAGAAAATGATTTTTGTAAATCTTTCATAGTCAGTGCCCAAAGTGCAGCATTTCTTTAATATTAAAAAAAATAAAAATCAAAGCTGCTTGTTTGCACTTAGTTGTGATGACATTACAAGTTCTGTTTCATTTCATCGCTACTTGTGAAGTCACTGTGCAGTGTTGGAAATAGAAAAACTATTTGAGTGGCGAAAACTATGTTGTCAAATGAAAACAGGTGACAAGGGAAACATAATCTGACTGATACAGATCAGGGAAGCACAGGTTTTATTTATCCTTAAATCAGCTCCCACAAAAAAATTTATTCTCTTCCTTGGGAGTTAGAAGACTGAGGGTGAAAAGAACATTTTGTTTACTTCTCCAAGATGAACTGACATTGCAAGATATAAATCTTAAACTCATTTTCACATTAAGTTAAAAAAACCTCAAACCAAACAGCTTTAATAATATCATTCACGTTACATAATTGTTGCCAGATTTTACAGATTTAAATCTGTGAATGGAGCAACGTTATACAGTTTTCCCTCAAAAAAATCTTTCCAGGACTATGAATGTGTGTCCACACTAAATATACAGCAGAGGAATAACTCACTTTAATTTCCTACAAGAGTTATTTATGAGGCACATCTTTCTCCTTTAAAAAAAAAATTAATTTGCTTTTGCTGAACTTTTAGAAAAAAATACGAGTGAAAAAAAGTCTGCAGGGCATAAATTAAGATGGCCCTTCAGATATCAATTGCTACTTTAGATGCCAGCCTGAAAATACCAGGGCCCTTAGGGCATCACCAGCCCTGACTGTCCCTGCCTGACCTTCCAGGGCTCCCCCACATCCTGGGATCCCATGGCAGCCCCCATGGCTCTCAACCCCTGCCCCAGTGACACTGCAGCAGGACCCATCTCCAGTTCCCCACATCCCTGCCTGGCCACAGGCCCACATCCCAGCCCAGCCCATTGCCAGAGGTTCCTGGTGCTGGTGTTTGGGCTGCCCCCAGCTCCTGGGCCTGGCCCCAATGGACCCATGGGAAGCCCCGACCACCCAGGAAAGCACTGGACCTCACAGTGCCCTGAAAGAGCAGGTCAGTCCGAGGGGAAGGCAGAGATGGGTGTACTCTAAGGCTGTACCTGCAGCCTCCCAGGATACCTCCGGACATGTCTCAACACTGTTGTAGGAAAGCTGTTTGCTCTGTGGCTAAGGGAAAAATGAAAATCTAAACCAGATGAAGAAGCTTCCCCTGGGAATCGTGCAGTTAGGTGTAGCTGTATTAAGCAGTACAAATTGTAACAGAGGATTGCACAGCTAAACCAGAATGGCTTCACTTCTGTGTTGGTCTCAATTTCTGATTGCTAAAATGAAGATAATCCTTTTTTCCCCCATTAACCTGTATTGCCTAAAGGGACAGGGGGAATATGGGAGGAGGGGAGAGGTGCTATGGGCCAACAGTCTTTCACTGTTTCTCAGAAAGTCTTTTTGGCCTGAGAATCTACATGATAACGCACTATAAAATATAGGTATAATTAATAAATGTTGGCTATTCCTAACTGATGCTGTAACCAGCTCTAAATGGGCTGCTACCACAAAAGAGATGGTGATTCACAGGGAGATATGAAAGAGCAGATCTTGATGACTCCTTATACACCTTGCCTGAAGTAAAGCTCAAAACAGTGATAATACATCAAGTTGCTGAACCTAATCCCAGAAATAGGTCTAAATTCTGGTCAGGATCACTATGCACTACAGCGGTTGCTGAGCTGATTTAATTAAAGTTTAAAATTTCCTCTAGGCTTTAATTCAAGCAGTTACTACATGCCAAAGTTCATTTGAAAAAAATCTTGGATTAAGTCAACAGTTCAGCCTAAAGCCTTCTCAAAGAAGCCAGCTGTCTTGGGACAGAATCTAAAAAAATTTAAAGAATGGTAGAAAAGAGTATTTTCAGCCTTATTGACTTTAACAAATTGGAATCTGTCCTGAATACTCCAGGCTTCTCCTACCCATTTGCCTTGTTACCTATTTGCTTTCCCTGAATCAATTATTTGCCTTATTAACTCCCAATTATTATGTTCTTAAATTGGAGGGCACTAGCACTTTCTTTAGAGTCTCAGCTGTCCTGAAATTTTGCCTCCTGCTTCACTTGTTGGGAGGGAGTGGGGAAGATGTGAAAAGAGGTACTATTTACCATACTTGGAATGAATTTAAACAATACAGAATACTCTTATTTTTATGGGAAATCTTTTAACTAGAAATCTGAAATTTTCTTGCACAATTAAGCAAATCAGAAAATTTAAGTATGTATCTGGTGCTATTATTTCTGAACTGGTGTTACAGGAAGGGTTTACATTCACAGAAGAATGGTAACAGGACTGAAAATAAATATGCTGTATAAAAAAAAAAAAAAAAAAAAAAAAGAAAGAACCCTAAAATTAAATGAAGCATACATGCATTTTGGACTTTTTGGCTTCAACATCATCAAAAGGATTGTCCACGTGCTTGCTTGTGTGCTTAGCTTTGCAGTTTATGAAATTCAGTGCTATTAATTTAAAGTAAGAAAATACCAGTGAAATAGTAGCCATTTTTAACAAAGGCCTTATGTTTCTGTAGTCTAAATGAATGCTTGTCTAGATTGTCAAACTACTGTACAACAGGAATGCCCTCTCATTACAGTGACAGTAATATTTGTTTGTTTGGGGTTTGTTGGTTTTTTTTTTTTTTTGTAGTGGGCAGTCACTTAAAATGACTCACTGATGAAAGATTCTGTCTGAAATTCTGCACTTTGTTCAAAATACTGTATATAAGCAGATCAATGCATTTGGAAGACATTTTTAAAAGTTCAATGTTTTAAGAATGCATAAATTTGTTTTGTCTATCTTAGTTTAGCTTTAATTCATTTAGTGCAAGAAAATCCTTCCTCACTTGGCAGACACTTATTTTCTCTTAATTTGGCTATTTGGCTATTTTATAAAGCTTGTGCTGATTTCACTTGTAATATTTTGCTGCCATTTAATGGAAAGTGATAGTATTTCATATTTACTCTGGTCTGCTATATCAGTCTTTAAGAAGCACTGTAATAAGAAGCACTTATATTATAGTTGACTGAATACCATTAAATGTATATGATAAATACATATGAAACAATATTCATTAAAATATAAGTCCTCATTTTTCTAGATGGATAAAAGCCTTATCTTGTTCAAATCCTTTTCTGACAGTACTAGCATTATTTGTCTGAGGTTTTAATTCTGGCTTAGGCATACTATTAATATAAAACTGAGAAAATAGAAATGCAGCACATGGGGATGTGAAATAGTAATTTTATTCTGTACTAATGCAAAAAAGCAGAGGTAACAGAATCTCCACCTTTGCAGATATGTAAAAATTAGACACAACCCCAAGCAACGTGATCTGACTCTGAAACTGGCTCCAGTTCATTCCTGAATGGATCACTGGACCAGATGAGCACCAAAGATCCCTTCTCACCCCCGCTGCTTATTCTGTGCTTGTATTATTCTGCATTAATATTTTTCAAGTGTCCATCAGAACACATCAAACTGCAGAAGCAATACAATATAAAGCAAATAATGATGCAAGTTTTGTACTAATGGAAAGTATGTCATACTACCAGTTGGGTAAATCACGTCACCTACCAGTGTAGCTTAAGCTTATACACACTCTTAGGGAGATGCATGGTTTGTGAACTGTGAATCTTGCTCATAATACTTTTTATGCACTATACCCCCCAAAACACCAACAAAATAAGGGCATATTCAGCCAGCAAAACTGCCTGGTATGATTGCACAAAATTTAAAGTGTAAAGACAACTGAGGAAATGGTTATAACTAAAAACATGAAGCAAGACAGTGTAGATGCTAGAGTTGAAATACCTCTATTCTTAACAGCTGGCTCATGCTCAAATAAAATGCAATATAAAAAAAAGCAGAAGAAATCAACAGACTGCATGAACAAAAGAGAACTATGCATTTTTAGTACAAAATCAGAACAAAATTAATTAAATGTCTGCACTGGCCAAAGAAGATTTGGATAAGCAGAAAAATAAATTACTCCTTCAGACATTGATAAGAAGGAGGGATTGGCTGGAGCCAAATTAGCCAGACTATGCTACAAGTAGGACCTAACCTTAGGTACTGGAAATACAGCTGAAAATTATAAAAGTAAATTTGAAAAAAAAAATGCAGTCTTAATCTCCTCCTTAAATACTTCATTATTGTTTATTTTTTATTTTAAGAGCTGAAAAAATACAGATGCTGAAGAACAACTTTTGAAGGAACTGTATCGTCAGCGAAGAGAACAGATATTGAGCAATAAACGTTTTCATGAGATACAGTAAATTTTTGTGTAGAGTTTAATAGCCAGCACTGCCTTTATCTGGTCCAAAATAGCAGTAGGAAGATGGTGCACAAGCTCCTTCAGAAGTCTCAAGCTTCTCAGTGCATTCTTTTGCCTTACTGTGCATTCTCCCTTGCTAATGCACTGCAGCTATACTCCTCCTGTCTCATATGACTGGTAGTGGACCAGCAGTCAGAGACCCACAGCAGTCAACTAGAAACAATTCCTTGAAGTCTTCCTAAGACAGCCATGCTTCTTTCTTTTGCCATGCTCTAGCCCAACACTCAATAGCTACATGGGTCCTTCTGTGTTACCTGTACTAGTTGGGTAGATCATTCCTGCAGAACTTTCCCAATTCATACTTCAACAACCAATGTATGCTCTTGTCATTATGCTTGATGACTTATCTGAATGTGCAGGCATCTTGGTGCAGCCTCTGCAGCAGCAGTCTGTGCCCTCCCTCTGCCATGCATGTCCATACAGCCTAATGGCATCCATACATACTGCGTTAGGCAAGCTGTTCCATAGGTTTTTTAAAAAAAGATGTCCCTGACCTGTGAGCCTGGCAAAGACCATGCAGGCTTCCAGAGGCAGGAACTTGTTACGTCAGTACTGGTATGGTCAGTCAGGATGTTTCTGAAATGTGTGAATTTACAAACAGTAGACAGCTCATCTCTAATTGAGGTTATGGCAAGTAATAGCACTTTTTTTTTTTTTCCAGGAGCTGACCAACTAATTGACATATGCTCTTCATTTCCTTCTCTTTTATGGCTTATTCAAATTATGCTGCAGGAATATAGAAAAGTTCACCTCTTGCAAGATTTCCTCCTTATGATTTGTCACCAGTGCAGATTATTACAGAAAAAAACCCAAACAAACCAACCAACCCAGATGTTTTTTTGGTAACAGCTTGAACGCTTGAGCAGTTTCCCAGCAGCCAGGGAAGGTTCCAAAATTAACTTAGAGCTGTGGTTACATTGCCTGGCCCCATACACTTCAGTAGAACAACCTGAATTGGATTAGTTCAGAAATGTTTTCCAGCTTCTATTTATGGCATGGAAATGTTTGGCTAGGGCTCAGTCTATCCTGACACTGCAGTGTGAGTGACTAAGCATCATTAAAAAGTTCTCAGGGAAGCTAAGCATCTTAGTCTTCAAAGTCTGGATTGACTATCAAAAGCTTTAGGCCAAGCAGAGATCTTGAAGTCACTTCTGATGGTCCTTTTCTTGTCCATGCCAAGCAGCTCAAGTGACCTGGACTATTCTGCCTTCTCTGGATACAGCTGGAAACCCTTTGGGGGCTCAGATACAAACTGATGACAACCACCACAAGTGGACCTGTCATCTCAGTCCCTACCCACTGCTCTTGGATAATTCCAATAAATCTTAACATACATTATAACTGGGGGGGGCTTTGACCCATTCTGGCTCATGCAGGACTACCATCATTCCCTCTGCCCCATGCTAACACTGGTGGTATAATACCCCACAGAAAAAACAAACAAAACAAAAACCAACCAACCAAACAGCCTTGTGTATATTATATCATTGCCTAAATCTTTAAAAGTATTAGTACAATGTTACAATAATGAATGATGTCCTCCTTGTGTTGGATGCTAGTGTAAACAGAAAATAAATCTCTGCCCTAAAAACGTATAGTCCTCTTAAAGAATGGATTCAAGGGCCAAGTACATAGACAATAAAAGGGAAATTACTGCAATATGAAAAAAGACTGCTGTTAAAGTCCTTTAATTCTTCATCCAGATTTTTTCCCCCCATGATTAATATTAGTTACTATAAATAATGATGCTAGTTGTGTTATGAAAGTTTTAACTAGAAAGTGTTTGCAGGGCCTGGCTTAACATATACTGACCATAGGTCTCAAATCAACAATAACTTACAGTCCTAAAGTTACACCTGCACGTCTTTATCTGTAAGTCTGTATTTACAATTTAGTCATATATGACCAAGTTCTAGAAGCTGTTAGCCAAAATATATAATGGATAATTAAAGGCAGACTGAAAATTCACACATTTTTCTCGTAAAATTGTTTATTTTTATATCAAATGTTTACCAGTCAAATATTTAAGTCAACTTCTTTTATTTCTATGACTTTCACAATCTTAATATATTAACATTCTTTCACATTTTGCCGATTCGAGGAAATGTCCAACAGGGGAACACGGGGACAACTCCCTAAATTCAGGACTCAGTTACTTTGTAAGAATATGTAACAGTCTCCCTTCCTTTTATATGGTATACTTGCCGGCAATGTAAACTGACAGGGGGTTACAGGTCTAAGAAAAGTCTGTGAAACTTTGACTTTCGAGGTCATGATGATGGATTTTGCTGTTCTGTGATTATACTAATCCCTCTGTGCACTACTACACTTACTGTGGTAATAAAGCATACCTGCTTATCAGGCTGAAAATACAACTTGAAAGTACCATTTTGCTGTGTGCAGAGACTTTTACAATGAAGGCATTCACACTATAGCTCGGAGTGTGAGTTAATGCCTTGAAACACGTTTTCCCTCCGAAACTGATGCCTGATCTTCCAGTTCATTTTACTTGAAAACGAAGTTCAGAAAAGAATCACAACTAATAATTACCTTTACCAACATAACAACGACTGAGGCAAGAGCAGTATCTATTACCTGACCACTTAATAATCAGAAAAATTCAGAGTAGTACTACTAGAAAAATAAATACAGAATAGAGTACTATAGTAGCGGGGAGCAGAAAGAAATGTACAGCCCGGTGCTACCTGCTTAAATTAATTTTAAGAACGAAGTACTTTACTGCCAAGGTGAGGTCTGGCTGTGACTTCTCCGCTCGCTCCTGCCCAGCTGCGCAGCGACCTTCGCCCCCCCCACCCGCGCATCCTTCCCCAGCACGATGCTTAGGATGACGGGGGTGTGTATGTGGGGGGGTCACACCTCTCCGGTTGGGCGCTACCGCCGCTGGAAACTCCCCTCCCGCCTGCCCCCAGCTCGGCCGCCACTCGCTGCTCCCCGGCGGATGCCGCGGCCCCAGGGAAACCGCCGGCGCTGCCCTAACCCCGTCTGACGTCCGCCTCGACGCCCGGGCCGCCACGGCGTGAGACGCAGTCCTCTCCTGCCCCATCCTCCTGCGCAGCCGCCGAGGGATCTTCCGCCTGTCACCAGCCGCGAAGAGCGGCTCTCGCCAGGGCAGCTCGGCCGGTTCGCCTGGCTCCCCGGGACGTGCCGTGCGCCTCCAGCGGAACGCCGGCGGCAGGCACAGCGCTGGCCACGGCAGCGGCCGCCACCACCTGTTACCCGTTCCCACCTACGCCTGGCTGGGGGCCACTACCCAGCTCAAGCCCGGCGCGGTACTCCGGGCGCCGCAGCCCCGAACCCCTCACACACCGCTCCAGCCCCCACGCACCTCGGGGGGGACCGGCCCCCCCACCACATCCGGGTGCCGGCATTCTTAGGGCGCATGCGCGGCCGCCCCCCTGCTGCCAGGCAGGGTGCCGCGGTAGTGGCCGTCGGTACCGCTGCTCCTCCCCGGGGCGCTGCGCTTCCGCGTTGTCAGGCAAGGGGGAGCGACTGTGAGGCGGGGGAGGCGCCCTCCGCGGCGGCAGGAGGAGGAGGAGGAGGATGGTTGTGGGGGCGGGCGGTGGCGGTAGCAGCAGCAGCAGCGGCAGCAGCAGTCGCCGCTGGCAGCATCCGGGAGAAGCCCCGCTGGTGACTGGCTGGCGGCACACAGAGCTCTGAGGAGGCGGAGGGAGCCTGAGCAGAGCCGCGGGGCGGGCGGCAGCGAAGGGGGAGATACTGCGGCGGCGGGAGGGGACCGGTACACGCACACATACACATACACACACACACACACCCATACACACGCACGCACATACACACACACGCACGCAGAAGCGGGTGACAGCGGCGGCCGCGGCCGCCACGATGTGAGGTGGGCTGCGCGGGGGGACGTGGGGGCTCCTCCGAGAGGAGAAGCATCCCGCACACCTCCGGCAGCGGGAGGGGCGGCCGGACCGAGGCGGGGCCGTCCGGGCCCGGAGCGAGCCGTGCGCCCCGGCGGGCAGGGCGCGGGGCGGCCGCGGGCGGTGAGGCTGGGACCAGCGGCGGTGCCGGTGGGCTGACCGGCTCGTCTTTATTGGCTCCAGTCTCCCATCTCCTAACCCGCGGGCCCCGATGAGGAGCGGCGTTGCGTTGCCGGACTGACGCTTGGCCGCCCTCCCCACGGACGAGGAGGAGCGCTGCCCCGCGGCGGAGAGCGCGGCCCCCCTGATCGCGGGCCGCCCCTGCACCGCCCCCCCGGCGGGGGCTCGTCTGCCGCCTGCGGGGCGGGCGGCGCGGCGGTGACAGCTCGGCGGCGGCGGCGAGGCCGGGGGAGCGAGGAGCGTCGCCGCCGAAGACCATGAGGAAATTTAACATCAGGAAGGTGCTGGACGGCCTGACGGCGGTCTCCGCCGCCGCCTCGGCGTCGTCCGCCGCCCAGCAGCAGCAGTCGGGGAACCGGGAGACCGAAATCCAGGAGACGCTTCAGTCCGAGCACTTCCAGCTCTGCAAGGTGAGTGAATGCTGCGGCCCCCGGACGGCTGGCGGCCGGAGAAGGGGCCTCTCACCACGGTGGTGGGAGTTGCGGGCTTCGCTTCCCGGTCCCTACCTCGCCGAGCCGCCCCGCCGTTCATGTTTACTTGTTTGGGTGTATTATTTTCGGGGGGGGTGGGGAGAGGAGGAATATGGGGCGAAAAGGGAAGGAAGCAGTGGGTGTAGCTGTACAGGTCTTGTTGGATTTCCGTAGTCATCTTTCCTGGAGAGTTTCAGGGTTTGTCGTCTTCCAGGCTCTTTCATGCGTGTAATATTGACCGTGTTCCCGAAGGCTTGGTCGGAGCAGTAGGATGGATGGGGGAAGGAGTGGTACCTAGCTGTAGTGCGGATGTGATTATCGCGGCATTTGAGTAGCAGCCTCTGCTAATGGGCCCGAAAGACAGGGGCTCTGTCGCTCTGCATTATTTGGAAATGCATTTATCCTGTTCCTGTGTGCCTGGAGAGGCTATAGACGTTTGTGGTGGTTTCGCTGCAGTGTGTTGCCAAGTCGCTGATGCTTGTACTGCAAATGTTCTCCAGAGACAGAGGAAAAGTTACAGGTTTTTTGTTTGTTTGCTTTCTTTGCTTGTGTGTGTTACAATAACTGCGGTTCGTGTCAGCAGACTTGAGAAAATGATGCAGCGAATTAATCCACCATCTGTACCACGAGGAATAAAAACTGATTAGAATACCAATACCGATTTTTATCTTGACAATGCACCCATGGCCTAGCTTGACATGGATGAGCATGTTTGTGGATTCTGTTCCTTGCTTTATCTGGTATTGCAGGTGTTTCTGCCACTTTTGCAAGTTGTTCGTAAAGGATATGGAAAAGAGCAGATCTGTTACAGTTAGATTTTATTCACTGGGAAATACTGAGAGTTGTGGGGTATGTCTGTAACTTCAGTGAAGTAAAAGGAGCATATAGAAGTTTGCTTTACATTTATGAGGTCCTAAAATAACTCTGCTGTAAGCTAAAGTTTTTGAAATGTAAAAGCTAGCATTTTGTGTGGCTTGTGTTGTGTACATTTATAAGGGAAATAAGAGTAAGACTTTTATCATGTTCTCAATTCTAATTATGGCCTGTGAAGTGTAATGGAGTTGTTGCCTGGTCAATTAGCAAATTAGTGTTGGCTCACCAAAAAGCTAAATGTGCCAGTGGCTTCATGTTAAGGAAACTTATTATGGTTGAAGGGTTTTTTGCTTTGTTAGTTGGGATGTGTTTTGTTTTTGGTTTTTTGGGGAGCTTTTTTTTTGCTCCCAGTTGTGGGAATTGGAGAGTGGGAGAATAATTCTGTGGAGTGTGGGTTTGGTTTGGGCTTTATTTTTTTTTTTTTTTTCTTAACGTGCTGAGAGAGGTTGCACTGTCATGTGGGGCCTGTTGGATTGAAATTGAAGTGATTCTCGGCAAAGGAGGTTTAGTAGTTTTTAATAGTTGTAATTACAAGTCTGGCTTTTTGTTTTTTGCCAGACTTTCTAGGAACATCTCAGATTTTAATAGTTTAGTGGCTTTGTTAGAGCTGGATATATGATTACTCAGAATGAGGTAGACAAAAATGCTGAGTTGATACAGTCGTTGTACAGAAGAAATATAAGATTCAAATTAAGTTTCAATAAGTATGATTGGAGCTTGATGATCAAGGAGGAATGAGTAACTCTGGCTAGAAATACCTTTTGTAATTGGTCCATGTAAAACAGCTGATCTAAGTCTGTTTTTAAAATGCTTTCTAAGTTACTTTCTTATCACTGAATCCTGTTCCCTAACATAAATATTGATTCTGTTTGGTTTTGTCTCCTGCTTAACCCATCATTACTGTGACGCTCTGACTTGTTAGACTGTCCGCCATGGTTTCCCCTACCAACCTTCAGCCTTGGCATTTGATCCTGTTCAGAAAATCCTGGCCATCGGGACTCAGACCGGAGCACTCAGGCTGTATCCTTTTATATTCTGAAACGGATTTAATGCTCTTCACGCGAGTGATGTTTTGATTTAGCTTCTGGAACCATTCAGAAGTCTGGTGGGAACCAGGTATGCAGGAGGGTAGGAACAAAGCTGTTTTCTGTTGGTGAGTGGCCTGGCTGTTTTTGCTGTGCTGTGTGTCTGTTCAAGTTGTGTTAGTGATGTGAGGTATCGCTGCTCAGTCCCCACTACCTTATATATAGGTTAATATTTACATTTTTTTATAGGTTTACTGGTGTGCTGACAGTTTACAGCAGCTGACTGCAAATATAAAGAGTGAGCTAGGCTGAGCTCTGTTTTGTTGTGCTTTATCCTCTGGGACTGTAAAATTCCATGCTGCTCGGTGGGGTTTTTTTTGTGTTGATTGTCTTTGGTTTTGGTTTTTTGTTTGTGTAGTGGTGTGTGGTTTTGTTTGGTTTTGGTTTTTGGTGTTTTTGTCTTGTTCTTGAGATAAGATTTGTAATACTCTAGTTACATGCTACTGCTTCTGTGTTGCCAATGAATGGTTTCAAGTGGGAACACTGAAGGATATAGGAATTGTATCTCACTAATAGTTTCCAAGTGACTGAGATGAGCAGAAGGAATTTGTGGAATAAAGCACCAGTAACCCTGCTTATTTTCTGTTCAGTAAAAACTGAACTACCCATATGTTCATAGCCATATGGTATTACCCAAGCCATGTAATAACCTATGTGTTTAGACTTTCATTTTTAAAAGATGATGTCCTGTAGATTCTTTAGTCCACACTGCCATTGCCAGAACCTTACTGATTGAACTCTGACCTTTTTTTTTTTTTTTTTTTTTTTTTTTTTTGGGCAGACTTAGGCCATCTTTCTAGAAAACTTGACTTAATACCTTTTAAAGTGTAGGTAAATCTTATATTCCTTTGCTGCTTATATTAGTCTGCAAGTGTATGTTTTTTGCTTCCTTTTTTTCTAACTAGTCTGTCAGGTTAACTGCCTTAAGAGGTTTGTCTTTTACAAGTTGAAAAATTAGAACTCCAGCATCAAATCTAAGGCTTAAAAAAGATGTGGAGTATCTTGTATGGTATCTAGATCTATTATGGACTCCCAAGGCTTCTTAAATCAGATAGCATGTTACTCAACAGCAGTGACCATGCTGTACTCTTAATGCCATATTTGAAACCTCCCTTAACTCCATATGTTTTGGGTTTAAAAAGGGGATAGAAATTAAGAACAAAGGGTAGATTGGGGGTGCTATTAATTACTCTCATTTGTAGAATATATTAGAAAATGGAGGCATAAGAGTAAGGATTGAGGTTGGAGGAAAGTGCATGTGTTCACAGCTTACCTGTAATTTAGGGTAATGTGATGTTGCAGATTGGGAAATGACGACTTGTTAAAGCCTGTTTACTGGCACTCATTCATTATTACACCTGTGAATTCTCAGATTGTGAATTGCTTTCTAAATAATCAAGAGAAGTATTGCAAGATTGTGAGGGGAGAAACAGTTACTGTGAAAAAAAGCAGTAAGATTGACAGAAAATGTATTTTCTGAGGGCGGTGAAGAAGTTTCATGCAGCAGTTGAAGAGTTTGTGCTTTCCTAGCTTGGTGAAAATGAATATGCTTCCTGATCCCTTGTTAGATATTGATTCTTGGAAGAACTGTTGAAAACCCCTCAGCCTCAGCTCATAGTTAGCCCTGTTACACAACAATAATGCAGAAGTTACATCTCCTGTGGTTACTTTCTCTTCAGGATAGAAGAGCACAGGCAGCAGGGATAGACTCTGATGCATTCCCAGTATAAGACCAGCCTCTCTCGTTATGCCTAGTGAAACTGGTTTGAAAGAAGTGCTTGTTTCATTCTGTTGCTTAAAGATGGAAACACAACCAAAAAGTGGTTGCCGATCTACAGGATAGGATGCTTTACCTGCTGTGGTTTTACAAGCAATAAATAATGTGCAAGAGTTTTTTTAAAACTCTTTAAAGCTGCAAAAGTGTTTTTAATTGAAATGAGATGTGGATTAGACAGACTGAGTCAGTGAAAACTTATTCATTGAGAATTAAATCCTGGAAGTGGGAGAAAAGTCAGTCCTCTTTTTTTTCTGCATTCATGTTGTGAGAGTATAGCAATGATAATGCTTCTTTCATTGCCTACCAGTAGATGGGAGATTGGTATCAGTGTTTTCCTTGCATCTTCAAGCATAGGTGCATCTTGTCAAGCTTTCATTTCCTTCCTATTGCTAGTAAGTTATCACAGGAACTGTATAGTTTTTTAAAACAGTTGTTAAAGAGAAAATATTCTTAATTTAAGAATTGAGCTAACCTGTTCTAGATTAAATATATGTGAGGAAATTAATATTACAGTCCTGATTAGTATAGGCTGATAATCAGCTAACCCCTTTATAGAACACATTCTTTGTATTTGAGCAATTTAGGCATTTTAACTTCAAAACCAGTAGTGATTAGAACAGATTAATGTGAACAGAACATTGCTATCTCATTTTTCTTTGAGAACCCTAACCACTATTGGAGGAACAGAGAATTTTAGCACACAAATTAGTTTATTAATATTATTCTCTATGAATACAGTGACATGTAAAAACATAACTAATGCTTTTTCTGAAGAACTAAAATCTGTGGATGCAAATACACTGGGAGTTCACTGACATGGTATATTTATCAATAAGAGAAAAAGTCAAAATAACATCAACGTTGTACTGGATTCTCTGAGTCCATAAAGTGATTGTGGAAATGAATCAACTGTTGGTGCTGTGTTTAACCCATTAATTGAAGTAGAATTACTGCTCTGTTGATACTCTTTGTCCCCAGTCTTAGATTTGATGGGTTAAAATCAGAGGTGAGCATTGTTTGTATTGGTGACCTAGTGTGCCAGAGGCAGGACCCCGCCATTCTGTGCAGCAGTTGGCTCTAGAACTTGCAGTTTTGAGAGAGGAGTCCAGGTGGAGATTTCTTGTAGTGGAAAACTTAAAGCTTTGGAATAACAAAGTTCCAGTTTGGGTTTGTTTACTATACAAAATTGAACAGTGTATCCCTTTAAAATACAACTTGATTCTATTTCTAGTTACTTAGAAATATCTCCACCTCTGCTTAAGCTATGAGACTTAAAAGGAAGTGATTCTGAGGCATACAGATATTGCTTGGGTATTATCCCTAATTAGAAAGGTGTTTTGTGCTCTCCATACAAAGGAACATTTAGAGCAATTAATAGTAAAGACTCTGTTCTTCTGTTTTGAGCTATGGACATAAACTTGGTTCCTTTGCTGTGTAGGAGGGAAGTTACAAACTGTATCGCTGAGTAGAACACAACCCTTGGAGGGAGGTCAGGTGCTGGACCCCAACTCTTGCCTATAGAACAGAGCTGACATGGCCTTCTCCCTGGCATTAGGGTCTGTTGAAAGGAGTTAAGCTGTTTAATTCTGGTTTTTGTGTTGCAGGGGAAACTGAGTGATGAGGTAGGCACAAGAGGAGGAGCCCAGCACTGAGTGACATAAAATCTTGACTGTATTTATCTCTCATGTGCCCACACTCATCTGCTCACAGGTATCCAGTTGTTCTGAGTTTGTGGTGATGATCAGAGGACACTTTATTCCAGCTGTTTAGGTGTTTGAGTCTTGTTTTTATGTGTGGCAATTCAGCCTCAGGCTCACCCTTAGCACACTGCTGGATGTTTGTGGATGTGTTCTTCACAAGGACCAGTTGTACTTGTTATTGATTTCAAACTGCTATGATCAGTGTAAGCTGTTGGTGGCCTCATTGTTCATAGCAGGCCAATCTCTTGGACTTTCTCCATACTTAAAGGGATTTAGCTGTTGTTACCAGGGTGGAATTCAGCATTTCACCTCCTGTTTTACATTTATATGTGTTTTACATTTATAATGTGTTACATTTATATCAAGCAGTTAGAGAGTCATCTATGCTTTTTTTCTTTCCTGTCTGCATCTGAACCATTACAGCGGGACATGTAGTTCATAGTTCTTAGGAAGTTTTGTGCATAATTTACTGTGCTTTATTTTCCCAGCAGGTATAAAAATCTTCTAATGAGCTAGAGTTAAGTATATCTACTCAAGGTTTAACTTTCCTGAATGGAGTAATTAGGTAGACTTCAACCTGAGACATCTTGGCAGCATTCAGCAGCATAAGAGTCCTGTTCTCATGCTGTCTGTAGTTATCACTCTTCTGCTTGATGGTCCCTCTAGAAGTCAAATGTGACCTGAGCAGTGTAGCAATTAAACTGTAAGGAAGTTTGAGAAAGCTGAAATGGTCTGTTTTCGAGATTTGTCTGTCTTTAGGATGATGTTTCCTCACAACTTTAAAATACTAATTGTACAGGGCTGTGGTTTAACCATTATCAATACTGTGCTTTTTTGTTTGCTTTTATAGGAGGTAGAATTAGCTTTGAAGCTAGAGAAGAAAATTTGGAGGAAATCTGTTCCCTGCTCTTTAACTGGTCCATCTTAAACAAGTTTCTTCAGTTTTCTGTGCTTTCCCAATAGCAAAACTAGGACAGTATATAAAATGAGATGTATTTTGATTGTCTGCCAACATGAATGCTATATCTTTATTGGTGCTTCATGCCTTAAAAATACTCACTTGCAGTTTGAAGCTCAGTCTGTCTCAGTAGAGAGAATTCTGAAAAGGAAGACCATTTCCACCAGAAATTCTTGACAATAAGGGAGATACCCATAGAATAATTTTTCTCTGTTCCACACAGACCAAATTATGCCTAGGACTCTTTATTCCCTGGCAGAAAAGGTTCTTTAATTAAAGTTTGGGGGTTTTTTTCTGTTCCAAACCCAGTTCACAGGAAGGAGAAAAATTAGATTGTTCATCATTCTGTCATTAAATATCTGAAGATCCCAATCACACTGAATGTCAGCATCTGTTCATTTTCCCCATATTCTTTTCAGCAGTAGAAGATGAATTCAGTGGAAGCAAATGGCTGAAGTTTTCATATATTTGAGACACAGAAAACTTGCTTTGTGTGACTTCTATTCCCTAGATTTTGTGAGAAGAGCTTGCAACTGTTATTCTTTAATAAAAATAGCTCAAAGCCTGGATGTGTGGTTCCATGTAGTCAGTGTCTAAAGAAATGCTTATCTTGATGCATCTGGAAAGCTTTGCTGTAGATGTATACCAATTTTTTATTTTTTTTTCCATTTGTACACTGAGGAGAATAGTCTCAACTTTTGGCAATGGTCTTCTGTATTTCAAACAAACATTCCTGCTTTGGGAAAAGTAGATTGGTGAAGCTACTAAAATACTGCAGTAGTGTTAGACTGAAGAGATTCTGGGGTAATCTGTTAATAAAAAAGTGTTTATGGGCAGCCTTGCCACTCAGTTCATGTAGAGTAGTTTAAACAAGAAAACAACTTTGCTTAAAGCATAAATTAATAATCACTTTTCCATTTCTTTTAACATTATCACATTTTCTTTATTGCATCACCCAGCACTTAGTTTCTGTGGATATCATTAGCTCTCTTGCATTTTTCGTTCAGTGAAAAATCCCCATCTCCTAAATTAAGAAAATGAGCTACCTTTGGATATTCTGAAATGGCGTGGGGCCAAAATGCCATTATGAGACACATGACTCTTAAATATATGGAATTATAGCAATTTGGTCCTACACAGAGAAAGTCATGACTAAATTCTTCATAATAAATAGGATGGTGTACTTTTAAAATCCATGGTTACATTTGTTGTGAGACTTTGTAGTACTTCCATCAAAGCAAGAAAACTGGATGGGTCTTTGATTTTATGTATTATTGTATATACTGTAGTTCTACTAAACAGTTTTTAGTAGTAACTGCTTTTGTTCAAAAATGCCTGAAGTCTTCCTGTTTTAAGTCTCGTACTGTAGTTTATTTAGAATAAAAACTTTTTGCTTCCCTTGAGCTATTTTACTGACAGAGAAAAGCCTAATGGATATAACCTTGGAACCTGAAACTTTCTGGGTCATAGTGAGTCTGGGGAAGTAAATGTCTTTAGAAAGCATGCAAGGCTTGCATGCAAGGCTGCAGGTGTTACGGTAGCACTAGCAAAGCTTTCTTCCTTGTAGCTACTAGCTATTTGTGAAACACTGAGGTGGTATGGATTGTGTGATATGATGTTGGTAGAGTAAAATGTAACAGGGGATTGGGCAACTGGGACCCATCTTAAGCTTTCAGACTTCTGTCTGGTACAGTGCTTAAATCACTAGGCTCTTAATTCTTCATTTTACTGGATTTATTCTTAGGCACTGTAGAAGGGCTTTTAGGAACTGAGCAGTATTGCTCTAGGAGAAGAAATGAGCAGTTTCAGTAGAGTTAAGTCTGGAAATGTAGAAGCAGCTCACGATTTGGTATGTGATAAGGAAAGCTTGAAAGCACAAATCAAGATTGCAATCCTTTCCTAAGAAAACTTCCTGTTTGGCAGAAATTTTTGGAAGTGCGTTAGACTTCTTCTGAAGTGTCCAGGTCTATTTTTACAGAGGTTTCACAAGATGGTGAAAGGTAAGTATTCTATACACATTACCTTTAAAGTGACTATATGTGTTCTATTTTGTTTTGGTTTTTTCTCTTTCTGTTTTTCTTATTGCTCTTCTAAAACTTATTTTTGTTTCTGAGTTTAATGGTACAGTAAAACCCCATGTTATTTATCCAGGTTCCTATAGAACATCTGTTTTTTCAGGGTTATCAGAGAATCATTATGGTTGAAAAAGACCTTTAAGACATCAAATTCAACTTTAACCTAACTCTACCAACCACTAACCAAACTCAAGTCCAGTGCTTAAACCATATTCATAGAATAGAATCATAGAATCGTAGAATTGGCTGGGTTGGAAGGGACCTCAGAGATCATCAAGTCCAACCCTTGATCCACTACCGCTGCAGTTACCAGACCATGGCACTGAGTGCCACATCCAGTCTCTTTTTAAATATCTTCCAGGGACAGAGAATCCACCACTTCCCAGGACAGCCCATTCCAATGTCTGATCACCTTCTCGGTAAAGAAATTCTTTCTAATGTCCAACCTAAACCTCTCCTGGCACAACTTGAGACCTCTTGTGCCCTCTTGTCTTGCTGAGGGTTGCCTGGGAAAAGAGCCCAACCCCCCCCTGGCTACCCCCTCCTTTCAGGGAGTTGTAGAGAGTGATGAGGTCTCCCCTGAGCCTCCTCTTCTCCAGGCTGAACAGCCCCAGCTCCCTCAGCCTCACCTCATAGGATCTGTGCTCGAGTCCCTTCACCAGCCCAGTTGCCCTCCTTTGGACCTGCTCCAGGACCTTGATATCCTTCCTGAACTGAGGGGCCCAGGACTCAAGGTGCGGCCTCACCAGTGTCGATTACTGGGGGCAGTCATTCCTGCTGGCCACACTACTTCTGATACGAGCCAGGATTCTGTTGGCCTTGTTGGCCACCTGGGCACATGGCTGGCTCATATTCAGCCGGCTGTCAGTCAACACCCCAGGGTCCTTTTCTTCCAGGCAGCTTTCCAGCCACTCTTTTCCAAGCTATCTTTGTAGAAGGTCAGTGAAAAACATTAAAAAAAAACCTTGTGAAAGATTATATTCTATATGAGGTTAAACAAAACTGGAATATGAAGATTTTGGTAGAGTTCAGTTTGTCCTTACTATTAGCAATCTGGTAATAGTTTAGCATTTTGAAAAAATTGTCTCCTTAGCAGTTTTCAGTGTTAGTTCTATGGCAGGTCTTAACCTCTTGGTTCTTCTCTTCCTCTTACTACTCTTGATGAGGCCCATCCTGAAGTGTACAATCAAAGTGATGAAATTATTTTTAAGACTATAGATTCTTAATCCTTCAAAGTACATTTGATTGAATAGACAAGACTACTTCCTCAGAGATCTAATTCTTTGACATGTATCATATTTATTTGTTTGTGAGCCCGAGGAAGAAGCTTATGGTACTTGTGAACCTTTGAAGTTACTTAATTTTGCTGAACCTTTGAACTTACCTTTTTTGACTGAAACCTAAGTTTAATTTGTGGTATTGTAATTAGTACTTCAACGCTATAGGTTAATCAAATATAGCCTCATAGTATTCAACTGGTGATAACTTAGCTGACCTTTTTCATGTCAGTTATCACAGGCACTTGATAATAGTACAGCTAATATGCTTATTGAAAGGAAAACTATGTTACTACTTCTATTGATTTCCCATGCAAATACAGGTGAAAGTCTAATGACAATTTAAATCTCTTGCAGTGATATTTGTGCCACTGAATTTAAGCATGGTTTAAAATAATTTTAGCTTGTAAACATCTAAAATTGAAATATTTCACTAGTGAGGACTGTGGTAGAATGGTATAATTCCTTATTTAGTAGATTTCTAAAATATGCAGCAATTTTGTCAGCCTCTGGAGACTCATAGTGAATCCAGATTCATCTTGATTTTTACAATGCTTTAACGAAATTACTTTTTCTGTGGCTATTATTTAGCCTGATTTGACATGTTGATGTTCAGTTGAAGATTCTCGGCTACAAATGAGAACCATTTTGTCATGCAGTTAAAAATCTCTCCTTGGTAAGAGATTCTGAATCTGCTTTTATGGTGGAGAGCTGTACAACTTGATGACAGCCTTGGTGTGTACTAGCTGTTCTAATTTAATCACTTCCTGTGAAGACTTAGACTATTTTGAAACCCTATGCTCACTTCCTTTAGGGACTTAGTCTATTCAGAACCCCTATGCTTTTCTTGCCTAGTTTTTTAAATTTTATTTTTAGTGATATTTTCTTTTATTGAGACAGCCATATCAATTACTAAATTCAAGTTGATTCTAATATTGCAGTTGTAAAAACTTCTTAGTAAAGTTCAGGAATAGGTCTTCCCTACTCATTTGTCTACAGTAGTTCTACTGTGCATCGGTGGTTCTGCACTTAGATTTCTCATTTGCTTTAGAGTTTATCTTGAGTATCAAGAACAGTGAAAGTAGGTAAAATTTGAAATGTGTGTCTGCTAGAATAAAAACAGTGCAGGATTAGATGCTTTGAGGAATGCTAGGTTATGCCGGTTAATTAAAATGTGAAACTGAAATTTTCCAGAGTTATGCTGATCTTGTGGCACTTTAAAAAGTGAAGTGTGAAGCATTGCAGTTTGCAAGATCAAATACTTGGTCTCTGTTCCGCAGAGACAAGTTTATAGCTTGATAGAAATAACTAAATGCTGCTTTATTAATATTGGTGAGTGTCCTGAGATTTTGTTTCATAAGTGCATTTAAAAGGTAGTTACCAAATGTGCTTTTTCTTTGGACAACTTGAAGTTTAATTTCCTTCAAAAAGTGATAGAATTGCACTGACCACTGCTTCCATGTCTTTGCCTGTCTCACTCAAACCCGATGGTGTCCATGAGAGCAATTCTGGGTGGGTGTAGAGGTGAGGTTTTCCACCAAGACAGCTGTAAACCAAGTTAACTTTTTCATGAGGTGTCTGCCATGGACTCTTCAAAACTAAATGTTTCCTTCTGCTCCAATAGTCTTGTGAAAAAGTCTTCAGAGGAGCTATTTTAACTGTGGAAACCAGGGAACTAAAGAGAGGCTGCAGATCCAAAGGAAGCAAGGCTTTTGTACTTCTGCTTAATGAGATACTATTTTATTTTGTATGATTCACACCATTTCAAGAAGGGGCTTGCACTGAGCGGCCTCTTGAAGCTACTGCTGGGCTTGTATTCTGTATGTGTTCCATTAACATTATTAGGTCTATAGTTCATGTTAAAATTATATATTTAATGGTTTAAGAGTAATCAACTCAAGAGGTAATCCAGCTCTAATTTTTTTTTTTTAATATCCAATCTTTGTATCCAATTTTTTGACAGCCTTTTTTTGCTAAAGGTCCTGCCTCTTTCCCACCTAGTAACAACAACTCCTAGTCAGCAGTAG
Source organism: Heliangelus exortis (assembly GCF_036169615.1). Taxonomy (NCBI): domain Eukaryota; kingdom Metazoa; phylum Chordata; class Aves; order Apodiformes; family Trochilidae; genus Heliangelus; species Heliangelus exortis. The sequence continues at coordinate 49,347,225 of NC_092424.1, forward strand.
CAGATGTACAAAAGCAATTTACATTTTTCTACTTGCTCATCAGGGAAAAAGAATAGAATGCTAATTTTTTTTGTGATGACTTATTGTTAAATTGGTAGGATTAGTATGCCTGTAGTTTTTTAATGTATGCTTTATCCAGTCTTACTACCTTGCTAAACAGAGCAGATGTTCATCTTCACAGTTGAAAAATATTCTTGACTGAACTTTGTAGTGTTTATATTAGACGTACAGTTACTAAGCTTTACTGATGCCTATTTATATGTGGAATGGGATGCATATCTGTAACCTGCCTGCATTCCCTCTTATACGTGTTCCAAACTTGTGCAGCAAACTGGTGCTGCGAGAGTAGCTTCGTGGCTGCCCTTAAATGTCAGATAAAAAAGAAAGCCATCAAAAAAAAAAAACCTCAGTAAAATTCTGTTTAAGTGATTATGAGATTTCTTGCTGGCAACATGAATATTCCCTCATTCTTTAAGATTAGGTGTGAAATAAAACATTTTGGAAAGAAATTGTGGTAAGTTACTAACCTGGAAAAAGGAGGGTGTGTAACCTGCCTTACTAAAATATACAGTCTTACTAGTACACGAGAGACGCTGGCCAAAGAAAAGTCTTCGAATAGCAGCCACTCCCAAAGAATTACAGAATCACAGAATGGTAATGGGCTGGAAGGGACCTCTGAGGATCATCTAACCCTGTTGCTAAAGCAGGATGCCCCAGAGCTGGTTTGAGAGGAATATGTCCATGTGGGTCCTGAATATCTCCAGGGATGGAGACTCCGTGACTTCCCTGAGCAATCTATTCCAGTGGAAAAAAAAATAACCTATTTTTTTTTCTTTTTTTATGCTTACTTCTCTATCTTTCAGGATTAAAAAGCTAAACAAAAGCATAGGGCCAAAAACTATTAGTTACTCACAGTTTAAGTGGCTGCCTAGGACTTTTTTTTTTTCAGAAAGTACTGAAAGTACTTTACGTGAAAGTACTGTGAATATAGTCCCAATTACGTTAATAGTCAAGGGGACAGTATAAACAAAAATAAAATAGAACTAAATTTATGCATGCTTTAGAAAATGCTTTGAGGAAGAGGCAGGAGGAGTTAACTTCTATATAATATTGTTTTTTACTTGAGTAGCAGAGGACAAAAGCTACTTAACTTTTGAACTGTGGCAGTTGAAAAGAGCTGTGGGCTTATTCTTTGTTTTGTGGGTTGTTTGCTTGTTTTAGTTTTCTTTCGTATGGACTCTGCCATTAATTTCCAGATTAAATAAGTGCTGTTCTGAGTAAAAAAATAGAATAATTTAAAAAATCCTGGGAGAAGGTGGCATTTCTTGAGCAAACCTTATTGACTTGTTAATCTGTTCTTTCTGCTGGCAATTCTCTGCCTCAGAAGCAGCACATCAGAAGGTGGTGACAGTGAAGTTTGGTTACAAAATATTGAGGAATTACAGTTTTGCCTTTTAACATAACATGCTCAGAAGCAGTTTCAGTACTTTGTTATTATCTTGCTACACATAACTAACAGTGCATTCTGTCATTTCCAGACCATTTTTTTTTATGACATTGTGTGACTACCTCCTGCAGTTTTCTATAGGTAAAATGACTGAAACCTAGCAAATACATCTCTCTTAATGCAAGAAAGCTACCTCTAACACATTCAGTGTAGTATTAGTGCCAGTAGCCATAAAGGCCCCTATTACAGCAGTGTGCAAATGCAGCTGTACAGAAATAAAAACTTCTACAGATCTGCAAGTACATAGATTTTGCTGCTAGTGCATAGCTATAATCGAAGAAGTGATCAATATTTGAATGCATCAGTATCCACTTAGTGTCCTAATTTGCAGAACTGACTTGTATGCATCCTTGAGATATATACAGCAGTGTACTACATATTTAGAAATATATTTAATGCACTATATTATATGCACTGTTTAAAGAAAATTAGGATTATTTTAAGGCAGGTCTTTGAGACAAAGATCACAGCAGTCAATGTACAAATCTCAAACTGGTAGATGGCTGGTTTTATGTTTTTGCTGTGATACTGAAAGTTGGCTTTTTTCTTTTTTTCATTTTTTACCAAATCTACCCAACCAATTTTGAAAAAGCATGGTGAGAAAAAAAAACATCATCTTTTTTTTATATAATACAGTGATATATCTACCTTTTGTTGTGTTTTTGTGTTTTCTTTATTTTAAGTCTATGTACACTCTTCTCAGAGAAGAGAAACTGAAATTAAGAATAGTTTCGTGGTGCTTGGTCTCCTCAATTTAGAGAGGATGACAAAGGTGTAAATATGAACTGGGATTTGTCCTCTAACACACCTGTATCAAGTTTTTTTTAACTGAAGTTATCCAACACTATGGTTGCACTAACTTTTTAATTTTAGTCCAGTATTTCATGTTATAATAATTTCCATAAAGACAGTTTTTTGTTAGCAAGGAAATAATCTTTGCTGTTTAAGCAAAATTTATCAGATGCCTGAACAGTTGATGAAACAGTTTCTGTGGTATGATAAAAAACATGAAAGACCAACAGTTGTGGTGTGGTACAGTGCTGAGTTTTAATGTCAAGGAAGATGGCAAGAAAACTTGTGTGGTTATCACACGGTGATCTGATAATGTGCTCTGTTTTGGCTTTTTTTTTTTTTTTTTTTTTTTTTTTTTTTTTTTTTTTTTTCCCCCTGCAGTGGAGATTCTGCTGCAATTAGAACAGTGCTGGGCAGGTCCAGAAAACAATGATCTAGAGTAAGTTTGAAAGAAGAACTAATTTGTGCCATTCTTCAAATGTCATAGTGTGCTGCTACAGTGTTTGTATCAAATTTGACAAAAAAGATGCTACTAATGTTTGCTGCCCTAATCTACAGAGTGATGGGATATATAGGAACATAAAGTCACTTGCTGCAGGAGAGGTTGTTCAAAGAGACTATTATTGCAACAGATTTCTGAAAGTATATTGTATCAAATTTAAAATGATATTTCAGTTACAAAACATGTAAAAGACTTAAAAGCCTAGTTTGACAATTTTGTCCATGTAGTTTGTTCTACAAAAAAATCCCCCACATCCCAAAAGCAGGGAATCCTCAGTATTCACAAACTTTTATTTGTCTGCTATATTACATTAATAGCATATGACTGCAAATTATACAAAGTACTTAAGTTGGGCAGAGATTAAAGAGTTGGAGAGGATACTTGTTAGTGTTGTCTTTGTGTATTAATGGAGAATCTTCAAAGATGATCAGTGTATGTGCATTTTGTATGAATGCTTCTCATTATAAATATTATTTTCAGCTCTTAATAAGAACTTTTAAAAATACTTGTCATAGCTGTTTGGTACATCACTTTTTGAAAGACTGGTATAAATGCCATTGACCATATTTTCGTTGATATTTGACTGGAATGCATAGATCAGTCTGTCATGGTGGTTTTTAATAAAACAGACTTCACCCTGGGTTTGTACAACAGGCAAATAAATCACTTGTATTTGAGGAAATTATAGAATGAGATTATTTCTGTTAACCAATAACTTCGAATAATTCAAAATAGCAACTGTAAAAGAAACGATCTCTACTTGCTTTCAAAACTTAGTGTCTTTATATTGAATGTGCAGTTTTCAGTGTCTGTAGGTTACTGATTTCTTTCTCGATGACTGATTCTTCAAAAGTACTGTTTTGCATTTTTCAGTGGTACTTTTTTTACAGTGGTGCTTCTGGTGGAGTTGATTGTAGGTTTTGACCACAAGTAGTTTCCAATAATGTTTCCATTGTGGAATAGGACAGCTGGGTGGTCTGGGGCAGATGATCTGACTTTCTCGTCTTGTTAGAGACAATTGAGATTGAGTAAAGATTCTCCTTTTGTTAGGAAAAATAGACTTTTCTTTTTCTCTTGGTATTTATGCCTCTCTGGTAGAATTTTTTACAATCAGAAAATCCAATGTTTAATTTTTTTTTTTCCCAATTCACACATTCTGCTATGCTAACATTTGAAAGAGAAAAAACTTTGGATAGTAATGTGTAAAGATGGTGTTTATTCTCTACAAACTTGTCTAACCAAATCATGGAAAGAATAGGGTTTTTTGCATCTTTTTGCGCCCTCCCTTCCTCCCTCCCTCCTTCCCTCCCCAACATGACAGTTGATTTAGTCTGAGAAATATCAACTTAAATGCTTTCTACTGCAATTTCTGTCTGAGCCTCCTGTGTTTTCACTTGCGATACAGAGCATACATAAAACTTCCACATGTTGCAACTTCTAGTAAGTTGCAGTAACTGGATGAGAATTACATCACTGGTTCCCTCCTCTGTTTTTTGATGGAAGGGTTTTACAGAAGTAATTCCAAACTAATCAATCTATTTTTTTTTTCCTATTGCTGAGTAGAAAAAGCTGTAGGACACTCAAAATGTGAAAAAAATGTTTAAATGTTTTAAAACATTTTAAGCAAATATTACTTTGTATCAGTGCTGGTGCTCCCAACTCAAAGCGGGTCTGAACTGACTAGGCTACAACACCACCTTAATCTTAACGATCTGAATTTGCTGCTTAGGAGCACCTTGGGGCTGGATGAAGAGTCTTGTTCCAGACAGTACTGTTCTTTTGTCTGAGCCTCTGGCTATTTTCATGTTATGGTATTTTGAAGCTCTGTTTTCCACAGATGGAAATTTCTGTAGAGAATGTGGGAAACACTGTCCATTTGACATCTCTAACTTGAGGCTTTGACATTAAAACCTGAGTGAAGCAAAGCCCTGGACTGTTGATAGTAGGAGTTGTTGATCCTCCCTATAGATAGGGAGGGTTTGATTTTTGTAATAGATTTTTAAAAATTTTATTTGCAGGTGTTGTACTGTGATGATAACAGAGGTTGTTTGGGTTTTTTTGTTTGGTTGGGGTTTTTAGTGGTTTATTTTTAAGATGTATGATTGCTAGACTTTTACATACATCCTCTCAACTAAGTAGCAGCCATCTCATTTCCTTGGAGTGGTGCTCATGTGTAAATTAGCTGCTTAGGATTCCAGTGGGCACCAAATTGTTAAGTGAAGTCCACACTTCTTGAGTTTTGTAATTTAACGGCTGTCATTTTGAAGGTAGTTATTTTCAGAAGGAAAGGCTGTACTTCTCAAGCACATCTTTGTGCAGACTTGCTCTTTACCTTGCCTTCTTTCTACAATTTAAAAAAAAGAGAAATCTGAATGTCCTCTCCTGGCATTTGGGGAGTAGGGTGGTAGTGAAGGAGACAGCAGCACTGTGTGGAAAGGAAAATCTCTGCAGCCTTTCCTCAACTATGGGGCAGTGTAGATAAGTACTCAGCTTTCTTTACCTCTCCTGTGCCCTTTCCTCACTCCTAATAAATTTGAGGTCAGACTATTAAGTTCCAGTTTGGCCTTTTTAAAGACAATTGCACTGTTTCAGAACAAGGTATTTCAGTTAAGCTACAGGACTGTGATGGTGTCTTGAATGTGTGGAGCAGCATAATCCAGTACAGCTCTGCATCTATGAAGTACTCAAAACGTGTGCCATCCATTAAACTTCCTTTAAGCCATCATATGAGGAGAATGGGATTTCCTCTTCCCTTGGAATCCCATCAGTTTCAATTATAGGAAGTAAGTTGTAGTATTATGGTTATTCATTATTTTGGCTACTTTTATTTAGAGGAAAGAAACAGGCATTTTATCTATGAAATCTGCTGTCATATGGCTCTATCTTGCAGTATAATTATCTACATGCTGTAACTTTTAAAATGTTTTCTGTGATTGCAGCATTTTATACAGAGCCTCTATTTTAGGATGCTGAGATAATCCTTTCTCCTTTTGATGGGATATGGGGTTAATCTGACCCATATCTCCCGTCTTCTCAGCTTCCGGTTTTCATAGAACTTACAGCAAAGTATTATCTGCGCAACTTCTTCCATTCTGTCAACGTTGATCAAAATTGCTCTTTAACCTCAGCAATTACTAGCAGGTGACAAACAAGTATAAAAAACATTTTTCTAATAGGAAGGCAGATGAGCCCTCCCTGAAGTATCATATATAACTTGGAATCTCACCAAAACTTTTAGTACAGAACTCTAAAAGTGAACATATTTTCCAAAATGTCAAACAAACAAGCAACTCAGTGAAGCTGGATTTGCAGGGTAGTAACCTTCCTTCCATTTGGCTGTTCAGGTAATTGCTAGAAAAAATTCAGAACAGATGTATAGGGGTAATTCTTTGGACATTTTTTCTGTTGGTCCATTTTCCATCCTTTCGCAGTCTTCAACTGGGCTTGTGGGTACTTTGAAATCTTCTAACATTTTCTGAATTAGAATGCTTTAGCACTGTGCTGCATTTCTGGGGGCTAAAGAAAGGACCCATCTGAAGTCTGGGTGCATTGAGAAATAAACATACCACACAAACTAAGGAGGCATCTGCAACAATTTTAAAAAGAAGAGTTAAGATGGAATGGGAAGTGTTGTTTTTAATGCTATGCTTCATGTTTTAATAATAGATTTGAGGAAATGCATAAGCAACTTCTAGGGACTGTGTCACCCTTTTAACAGTCCATCTCAAGCTGGATTTCTGGTAAACACATGCCACAAAAATGCCACTTCATGCAAAACTGATTTGCAGTTTTTGTGGTGTAAAATGGAGCTCTGTGTAATAGCACAAATGTCTGGACAAAATAGCTAAGTAAAATTAGTTATTTCAACAAAACATAGTAGTCCCCATTAATATCTTAGGATGTAATAAACTAATTTTCAAGTTCTGTGAAAAGAACAAAAATTTTACCTCTCTAGTGAGTAGAAACTCAGCTCCAGAATTCTAGGTCCAAGATGTCCCTTGTTTGTTCTGACAGTTTCCTCTCCATTTTGGTGGAAGAGTGCCATCTACTGAATTGCTTGAATTATACCTTGATTTTTCATTTGTGGTGGTAATTTTGAGCAAACATTCTATAAAATTGCCCCTAGTACTTAAATAGTAGTGAAATAGTAACTTTCTCCGTTCTTTTGATTTGCAAAACTAAAAATTATGCTATGGTGGAACCTGAGGAAGCTTTAAAATAAAACAACATTCTTAGACTGTATTGCAAAATACTTACAGTAGCAATGAGAGGATAATTATTGGTGGCTCACATATGTTTGAGGCTAATTTTTACAGTCCTAAGTGTCATTCAGAATGGAGATTTTAGAGATCTGTACTTAGGTGGGGAGATGCTCTTGAGACCCGTTGATTGCATTGTTTGAATTAGGATTTAGACACTGCTAGTTCAAATAATTAAAAAGCAATAGCAGTGGCATTGCTTCTGAACATCAATTTGGGTATCTGGAAGACCTTCCAGCTTGACACCACTACCACGAGCAGTCTGGAGACATTGTCACACCAAGCTGATAGTGTTAAACTTGTACCTACTGCCTTGATTCCAAATCAAAATTTCTGGTCTTTGTCTATATAGTGGAAGTGTTGGTACTTCTAGTCTGTGACCCTGTTAGCACTTCAACAAGTGAGTTTGCTGGTAATGACTTCAAAAAACTGTATAAGCCAAAAAACTTGTTATACCTGCATCACTACAAATGGAACTCTTAGCAATGAACTAAATTTTCTTAAAGGAAGAGTATAAAAGTGGATATATGAAGAGTGATAAATTGATTAGCAAAGCTGAAGGATGGTGCAAAAGCTTACGGGGTAAGAGAAGAGTTAAAAGGGATTAGTAGTTAGTTTGAGAAATGAGGTGGTGGTGCCCAAAGGAAAGATGGTGTAAGAATAACTTCTGCAGTTTCTGTAAAAGGAGAGAAATGATAACTGAGTGATGGCAGATTGGGGGGTGGGATGGGGGTGGGAATGGGGGAGGTGATGAAAGAAACAAATAGTAGTTTATGTAAGTTGTAATAGTACCTGTGGTTTTATTCTGTATCATGACCAAACTTAAGTAATGGTTTAAGGAGATACAAGTGGTACTGGGACTCAGCAGACTAGACTAGCTCCTACTTGGCTTGTAGGGAGGGGGTGAGGAATGGGCTTGTATTTGAACAAAGTTGAAATGGAGTGACTGGTGATTACAGGTTGTGTCTTCTGTCCTGAATATCCAGAGGCAGTGACTTGAAAACAACTGAAGAGGATTTGTTTGGCAGGCAAGAGCTAAGGGAAATATTATAGATCAGGCTGTGTGAATGAAGAGAGATTTCTGGACCTAGCAAAGCATTGTTTTGCAGCCAGAAGTCAGTGTTGACTGACAATAATTGATTGGACAAGTATTAGCTACATTCTTTGAAAATGTTAAATTGTCTTTCTTATTAGATAATATCTGTGATTCTTTATGCTTTTATAAGTTCAGCTAAATAGGTATACAAATTCACTTAACATCTAGTTCAGAAGATTAAATTTGTTAATGCTGCTTTTGGCAATGTCTGTACAAAATATTTGAACACTGGAAAGAGACATTTTTACTCCCAAGTATTCCTCAATTCTAGGAGCATAGCCTTTAGTCTTTGCCAAGAAGTTATGGACACAAGAATAAAAACATAGTTAATATTGTATGTGCTACCAAAGGGATGGGTGAGGTAGGATATCTATAATAACAAAGTCAAACTGTGCCAAGATACCAAGTAATTTGCAAGTGCTATATTTGCATGGAAGTTGCAGCCATTGTCTTCTGACTGTATCTGACATTTTCCTTATTTTGTTTTCTTCCTGTGAGTTTTCTTGCCTTCTCACCCTCCTGATCTGGCAGAAGGAGAATGCATCACAGCAGTCCATCTGGAATTGCTGTAGTAAATTGCTATCAGTAATTTAATAGTGTTTCTACCTGACAGACTTGAAACTTAGTTTTAAAGGCCTAGTTTGTTTTTGCTTGGTGATGTTATTTGCATGTAGGAGAGTGGATCTGAAATGTTGCCAAATACTATTGTTCAGCTTTGCAGACGTAAATACTGAGACATAGGGAGGAATAAAGCCAGGTTTAGCTGAGTGATACAAACACAGCAAGATGCTAAGCAGGCCTAGAGCTTTGGAAGGAAGCACTATTATATTGGATTCATTGAAAAAAAGATTATATGATACCGTAGTATAATGTGGGCTAGTATGGAGTCCAAGCCTCTCCCAAAAGTATTTTTTTTTTTTTAATTTTTATCTTATTTGGTAATGCATGGATGTGAAAAGTCAAATTTAGTTTTGTAGACAGTGTTGACTGTAGTCCTTTTTGACTTTTTGAATAATACTCTTATGAAATAGCTTGATGGGTTGTTCTTGATGATTGTGAGAGATCATGCTTTGCATGTGCAAGTAATAGTTCAAATCAGTTCTGGGAACAGGTAGGATTAACAAAATGGTGAGGAAAGTTGCACAAGTCTGCTCTTGTATTGCTATAATCCTGCTTAGATGGATCACCAGGACTCAAGTTGTGCCAGGGGAGGTTTAGATTTGATAGTAGAAGAAACTTCACTGTAAGGATTATTAAACACTGACTAGGATGCCCAGGGATGGAATCACCATCTCTGGAAGCATTTCAAAGACATGAATGTGGTGCTTGGAAGATGGTTTAAGCACTGGAATTGGTAGAATTTGGCTAATAGTTGATAGGTTATGGTTGTACTCAATAATCTTAAAGGTCTTTTCCAACCAGAATGATACTGTGGTTTTTGTGGTACTCCATAACTTGATATAAATTAAGTTTTTATTTTTCGTCTGTTGTTGGACTGTATCCAGACTTGGCAGTGGTTACTAATACCACACAGACTTTTAATCTTTACTTAAAATACTGTTTAGAAATCTTTCCATCATGCTGTGTTTTTTCTTTGTTATCATAATTCTTGGGGACCAGGCAAAGCACATAAAAAACATGTGCAAAGTGTTGGCATTGCTGCCTATAAAAATAATTTGGGATCTATTAAGTAAAATAGAAAACTGCTACATAGCCATGACTGTAGTCAAATTTGTAGGTATAATAATACATAGTCCTAGAGAGCTATATACTACAGACTGGTAAACAGAAAAATGCTGTGAGTAATCTACTGCCCTTAGTGTTTTGCAAGTTATTCAGGTAAGTAGTGTGTTCTCCTCTAGTTGGAGACATCTTACTGCATCAAAATTACCAAATGTTTAAATACTGTTAGATGTTACAGCTACAGTTCTGAAAAGTGTCTAGGAATTAATTTTAAAAGCTGCTATACTTTCAGATTTGTCTTAAATCTGGATCTACTATAGTGGTGGCAAAGCTGATACAGCAACATGATCCATTTCTTGTGCTGTATCATTAAAACTTTTTATAGCCACGTAAGGATGTGTGGTGATACTTTGGAAGGTAAATCTATATTACAAATGTGTCTGGTTGTAACTGACTTACACTGGAGATTGAATTAATAGAGTTTTTGCAACTGTCCTATGTAGTATGGGTCAACAGTAGGTGAAGAACAACCCAGTATTCTATAGGTCTACTTAGAGTAACTTCAAGAACCAAAAAAAAGAAACCAAAACACACCCACAATAAAACAACCTTGCAAACAAACAAAAAGAGAAGTCCCCAAAACAAACTGATCTTCTGAGATTGTCATGAATATTCAGGAGTTAGCTTTCCCTTTCAAGACAACTTTTAAGGGCAGATGGGTGTTGAGTTGCACCCATTTAGATAAGCTATAAATAATAATAGTAACTTTAAATAAATGTATTGCAGAGAAAACTCGATGTTGTTAATTTAAATGCTTTAATTTTGGCTTTAAAAAACCAACAGTAAGCATGGGTCTAAAGCTTGTTTGGAAAAAAATTCCTGTTGGAACTGTTGCCTTTTCTCACAAATCAAAAGTAAAATGGGTGTCATTATGCAACATTCAGTTAGAAAGGTTGTGTGCTTCTTGTATGTATGAGCTGCACTTTTAGCAGTTATGAAAATGAACACTGATGTTAGGAGACGAAGACATTCTCTTCCTTTTTTCAGCTACAGCTTTTGTCTCTTATTTGCTTTTGCAGACATGCAGTGAAGGCAAATAAATACATGTTTTATAGGATTAATCTCCCTATATATTTTCTCTGTATTTTTCTGAGCAGAAAACTGCTCAGAGCAGGTTATTTCCTCTAGAGCTACCGTAGGTCTTCGGCAGAGAGATTTTCCTGTCTACGAAATTAAAATGTTACCCCCATTTTGTCAATTATAATTTTTTGCCTGTTGTGGGGACTGCTTTGTGGTAGATGATCACAGCTTAGTACAGTGAGCTCTTTCACCTTAAGCACATATGTGCAAGTATAAAGGATCTGGACAAGCTGCATCCCCTGGGTTGCTGCCCGCCTGTTTTGTGTGGTTGAGAAATGCTTAACGTGTACTGAAAGGAGCACATATTATTATCCTTCTACAGTCAGTACTAAAGTGACGTACTTTTTCAACTCAGGATGCCCTGCAAAACTGGGAGGCTTTGCATTGCTTTAGAAAAGAAGATTAATGCTGGTTAGGAGGATGATATTAATTTGAGATGAGAAGAATAATTTTAGCTACTAGGTAAAAAAGTGACGATGACATAATCCTTGGGCAAAGGAACTAAATGGGACTAGCTGCAAGGACTATTTTTATTTTTTTCTAACTGTAAGCAGTATAAAAGAGGCCAAACTCTATTTTCAGAACCGCATATGAGGCTTCCACTAATTTGTTAAAAAGAAAAAAAACTTGCTCAATGTTCAAAGCTTGTGTAAGCTAACTCCCAGTGCTGTTATGTTTACTGATTTCTGGAAAGAGCTGGTTCAGGTGTCCTGGAAAACGCAGAAGGATTTTTTTTAAGCAAACATCGAAGCACTGAAGTATTGAACTTTTACTGGCTTAGTTGTAACAGTGCTTCCAGAAATATTTGCATCTGAAGTGCTTAAAGAAAGCATTTCAGGGATAGAATTTGAAGGTTGGAGTAACTTGAGGAATCCATAGCCTTTTCTGTTTTTCTGGGTCATACTCCTCTTGTTGCCAGGCAAGGTAACATGTAAAGCATCAATTCCAGATAAACGCTGGGCGAGTGAGTGAACAAGGATTAAATTTAATTTTTCTGGAAGCTGATGGTCAGGGGCGGGCTAGGGAAATCTTTTTTTTTTTTTTTTTTTTTTTAAAAATGCCTGTATCAGTAGAGGCAAATATGTAACAAGTTGTAAAGTCCATTTCCTGTAAACATAAAAAGCAATTTCTAAAAGTGAAATTTGTCTATTTCTGCAAATAATAATTAATGTGAGTGAACACAGAAGCATGAGCAACACTGAAGCAAATCTGCTGAGAAACTCCTAGGTTTCCTTGTGGGGAAATTTCTTCCAATCTGTCTATTTGTGTAGCCAATCTGTATTTAATGCAAAAAAAAAAAAAAAAAAAAAAAAGATTTGTGCTCTGAGCTTGTGTAGTAAGGTATCATTTATGGGAACAACCCCTCACTCCAAGTTTTAAAATGTCTGGTTTGTTGTTTTTGCTTGTTTTGTTTTGTTTTTTCTGGAAGAGCTGTAGACTGTGAGTGAAATACTGATGACTTCCTTGTATGGAAAACATATTGATAAAAAATTAAAATACAAAGAAAAAAACAGGTGAGGCAAGCTGCCCCTTTAAGCCCTTCATGCCAGAACAAAATTAAATTACTAATTCTGTTTGAGCAAGAAAGCTGGTATTAAGTTTGATGGATTATTGAACATCTGTTTAGTATCTCTCTCATCACTTAGCTGGATGTTGAGCAGATTCATTAGTCTAGAAGAACGTGATTGAAGTTAGAAGTTAAAATATTGTGGTGTGTTCAAGCAGACTTGTAATTGTAGTTCTGGTTGTATTTTATCTGACCAGCTGAGCAGATGTGTTTGAATTTGCATATCTAATAGTCTCTTTAGCCTTTCAGCTGTGTCTAGTGTGAATACTTGTATTTTTAAGACCATTTTTATCCATTTTGGTTTTGATCAACAATTTCTCAGTAAATGGAAAACTTGTAGAATTTGTGAGATTTGTACAGTTATATTGATTTCTAGTGTATACTGAGAGAACATTGCACATTATATTGCCTGATGGGAAACATCTTTGGAATGATTTCCTTTCTTCTAAAACTTAAGGTGTCTGTTTAAAACAAGAGGTGTTCATCTCTTTGACAAATTATACTCCAGAAAGCCTGGACAGACTATAATGATGAAAAACTGACTGGTGGCAGTATTTGTCTGGACTTGTGTTATTTCTGCTGTGTGTCTCCTGGAGGTTGGAGAATTTCCTTAATTCTGTATCAGAAGAAAGGAGAACATTTCTAATACAAAATGTTAGCAAGCAATCAGGTATGGAGAATTGAAAGAATCTGTGTTACTGTTGCTTCTATTTGATGCTAATTATGGAAGTACAGGACTGATTTATGTGTGAGAGGGAAAAGAAATGAGCTTTTGTTACCTCATAGTTGGTGTAAATCCAAGAAGTCCTGATGGAAAGATCCTGGAAATTTACATGATAGATATTTTCCTATATACTCCTCCAGATTTAAGGTACTAATCTTTTTGTCTCTGTATCATGTTTTTGGTTTGGTTTGGTTTTTTGACAAGACTTGCGTTGTTCAGCTTTTCTATCAGCAACTCATGTTTGAGGGGGAGAGAACTTCGTCTGGGCTGGAAAAATGTGACATTTTAATATGATGTTTATTTAGATTAACTTCCTTTTTATACTAGTCCTGATATCTAACTCTGCTAAAATAATTTAGTTTATCATTCTCCATTATCTTCTTATTGGTGAAGAATCCCATAAATAACTATATGTTAAGCAATTTGACATAGTTTTTGTATTCCATGAGGATAAATAAGATAGACCTTTTAACTTTTGTCCTACTTTGTTTTATCTATGAACATTTTATATTTTTTTTGGTAATCATTTAGATCTGTGTGGTTAACTATGTTGAGAGCACTAGCTCAAAGCAGGATGTTAACCTATTTGAATATGCTATCAGTGATAGTGAAAATGTTGGTTATGGTGCTTGGTTGTTTGGTGTTTCCTATGGTACATGCAAATGTTATTCCTTAATGGTACCAATTCCAGCTTTGGTCGGCCTGGGGTTGAATGCTACTGCCAGCATGACACTGGAGCTGCAGTAATCCAGCTTCAGTTCCTGATTAATGAGGTTAGTAAAATGATTTACATACTCCATAATTCAGAGAATATGACTGTAATTTCTCATTAAGGAAGCATCAAAATCAGCTAACACAAGTGACTCTTAACATGAATGGCAAACAGTAACAACAATTATAAATAAATTAACTTTTTTAATTTTAGAAAATTTTTGACTAACTGCTGGAAATATATTTAGACTACTCTTCTGCTGTAAACTGGAACTTTTTTCCTGGGGATATTTATTCATGTCACTGAGCATTGCAAGTTATCTCTTGAAGTAGTACTGTTCAATAGTATTAACAGTTTTAGTGGGTAGTTAATTTTATTTTGATAGTTGATTTTTTCAGATATGAGATGAGCAATGATTCCTAATCTGATCCCTCGTGGTGTGCATCTTCTAGGAGTATAGCAGCTAAGATCTGACATCAGTGATGTTCTTGGGCTAGCTGAAGGCAGATTTTAGAGGGGTTTCTAGTTCAGAGGAACAGTGAAGTCAAACCTCAGCAGCTTTGTCAGCACATAGATATTAGCAGTCGAGTTCACTGCTTGATTAATCTACAGAAGTGAGCATAAGCAACTAATGTGCACACAGCAGAAAAAGCTTCTCCTACCCCAACACCCCTCAGTATAGCACTGAACCAAATGTGAGTGAGCTGAAGCACATGATCATGTCAGCTCTCTTCTTATTACTACTTAGAACTTAGCTGTGCTTTGGTGTCGATGTACATATTTATAAATAATTTTTTCAACCTGGTAGAAAATGTGTAATATCGCTATTATGATGATGAAACATTATTAAGGTTATGAAAATAAGTTGATTAAAGCTTCTTTTTCACAGGGAGCTCTTGTGAGTGCCTTGGCTGATGATACCTTACACTTGTGGAACTTACGCCAGAAAAGACCTGCTGTACTTCATTCCCTCAAATTTAACCGGGAACGGTAGGTATTGGGTTATTATTGCTTTGCCCCTTAGTATTACACCATGTGTTACTGCAAAATCAGATTTATTCAGTCGATTTCATAATTTTTTAAATGAAGCTAGACTTACATTGGGTTTGGGTTGCAGGCTGTTAGGAGCCAAAGTACTAACTACTTTTCTGTCACTTTGCATAATGCATCGCAGAAAGTCATTTTTTCATCTTGAAAATGTGGAGGCATAAGAGACTTCCAGTGTGTATCTCCAAAGGGATTTTGGAGTAAAAGTGTGTTTACACAAACAAGGAAATGTAGTTAGTTTTTTTTTTTTAATTGAAAGGTTTTTTCCCCTTGTTGGGAAATCAGTATTTTGCAGCAGCATAAGAGCCCTTGTGTATCAGAAGCTAAAAACAACATGCATTTTGACTGATGCGTTTGTGGCTCACGTTTTATAAGTAAGCTAGGGAGATTTTTTTTAGATTTAATTTCCGATAATCAGTTGATTAAGTTTCTGAAAAAGGTGTCTTTTTAAAATAACAAGTAGTCTTTTGCTTTTGGCAAGTGGTCCTTCATTTCCAGTGTGGGCAAAATCTCAACTGGAATGCTATGTCTACTTTTGAGCAGCTTGCTTCAGAGATGGACAGCTTGGAGATCACAAAGGATACTAGCAAGAACACAATCTGTGGCTTGTACTTCTGAATAGGAATGATAGTAATAATCTTTAAGTAAGGAGAAGTAACAGAGCTAATATTTATGTAGTCTTCTAATCTAATGTCATAGAATGTGCCAACTAGACTTGTGTGGGTTACAGAGTAAGCTTGTGGTTTTAAATAGCAGGTGATGGTTGATAAGCAAACTGAATCATAGAATCATTTTGTTTGGAAAACACCTTTCAGATCATCAGATGAATCTTCTCCCTCTTCCTTTAAGGACTTGCCTCTTACCTGTACCACCTACTTAAGGGGTATTACAATGGGTCAATACAAATTGTGGCCAGGAACCACATTTGGACATTGGCTTCTAATTAGTGCGTTAAAATAGGTATCTGAGAAGGTGATTGTGTGTGAATTTGTTGGAAGTTTGCATACTTATATGTATGAATATCTTTTAAATTGAGTTGAAGTTTTAAACTATCCTTTTACTGTAAAGGTGGTATTTTCACTAGGAAAATATGTCAGAGAGAGCTGAAATGTGTATACTCTTACCAAAAAGAGGGTTGAGAGTAGAATAGAGTTTAGGGCACTCGAGTCTCTTCAGTGTTATTAATTTTGGACAGAATACTGATTTCTCCAGAAAAACCTGTGTCTTAATAAAATAGATAATGAGAGTATTGTAGATGTTAAGAGTGGTGAAAGTATAGTTTGAGACAAGGCAGTAATTTTAATCTTCAATTATCCATTGTAATAGCATATAGAAGTGGCAACAATACTGAAAATCCCAGAACTGTATATTGTTGTAGCCACTTGAGTCATGCTGGATGACTGACAACTGATATGTTCAAATATTCTGTGTTCTTTGGCCTGGTTTATAAAATACATCTTTAAAAAGTAAATCATAATCTCATTACTAGAGGCTTATTTTGATTTTGAACTTTAGAGAACTGCACAAATTTGACATTGAATAAACCTAAACCAGCGCCTCCAGAACACTTAAGAAGTCTTAGAAATTAATTGTACCTAGTAGGTCAGACATGTTATGTGTGTTTGAAGTAAATAGGCTTTGCTTAGGTCAGTTTTCTGATGTATATTTACTATGAAGTTTGGGAAGAGTGAAGAGACCCAGTTTAATTAATGAACAATCCACAAACATTGGGTTGTTTGATTCCACATTAATAAAATCTCTTAAATAATTTAAGTTGTGGTATTAATATTTGCTCATAAGGATACCAAACCTCTCAAATGGGAATTATTTAAAATATTCATCTCTACAACCAAGCCCTGAAGCAATATCTTATCTAATAATACTTCAATTTTCCAGCTTGTGTAGCAAACTTCAGTGTAATGGAAATTAGTTTAGCTGAAATATTAAGTTAGTTAAACTGGAAAAGATGTCCTTGAAAGGGAAATAAAGCCATATCTTACTATATGACTGAAGCAACTATTCCAGTTTTAGCAGTATTTACTCTAGGACCACATAGATGTTAAGGCTTAACGTTATATACTTAATTAGGAGTACCTGGAAGTGTGCTGACATGGCAGAAAAGCAGTATTTCTGTCCTCTTTAATAGGAGTTGTGCTTAAAATGCCACAAGCCAATTTTTTTTTCAAATTTGGTTTTCAAATCAGAGTTTAATATGTAAGGATTTGACGTGAACTAGAACTTTGTTTGTAGCATAGAAAGCTAAGTCTAGTAGTTACCTTCCCAGATTAAAGAACATTCTAGTCTTAAAAACTATTCTTGAACTATGTTTACAAAACAATAAAATAAAAATAAATTGTTATGACTTGCTAATGAATTCTATATTCTTCTAGCACAGCCTTTTATTAGGTCTAACTAATTCCGTGCTTCTAGCTATATGGAAGAATTACTGCATAACATTTAATAATGCCATTTCTAGATTAAGTATTCATTTTTCCCCTTGATAATCTAGTTTGGCTAGCTTATTTTCAGGCCTGTTTTGAACATCTTACACTATAAAAACCAGACATAGCTTGTTTATAAATGCTTGGGGTCCTGTGTTACGTATTTCGTATTCTTAACTGGAGGTTCCAGCGTCTCACCACCCTCACAAGAGAATTTCTTCTTCATGTTTCACATAAATCTATCCTCTTCTTGTCTGAAGTCATTCCCCCTTGTCCTATCACTACATGCCCTTGTAAAAAGTCCCTCCATGGCTTTCTTGGAGGCCACTTCCATGTAACAGAAGACCACTATAATGTCTGCCCAGAGATTTCTTTTCTCCAGGCTGAGCAACCTCAACTCTCTCAGGCTCTCCTTATTGGAGGGGTGTTCCGTCTCTCTCATCATCTTTGTGGCCCTCTTCAGCAGCTTCATGGACTTGCTTCAGCAGCTATATGTCCCTCCTTTGTTGGGGGACAAAACTGGACCCAGCATTGCAGGTGGGGTTTCGGGAGAGCAGAGTAGAGGGGGAGAATCAGCTCGCTTGACCTGCTGTTCACGCTTCCTTTAATGCAGCCCAGGATACAGTTGACTTTCTGGGCTGCAAGTGCACATTGCTGGCTCATGTTGAGCTTCTCATCAACCAGCACTCCCAAGTCCTCCTACCTAGCCCGTAGCTGTAAATAGGATTGTCCTGACCCATGTGCAGGACCTTGCACTAGGCCTTATTGAACTTCATGAGGTTGGCCTCACCAAGGTGCCCCTTGAAGGTGTCCCTTCCCTCCAGATTGTCAACCACACCACCCAGCTTGGTGTTGTCAGCAAACTTCCTGAGGTTGCGCTTAATCCCCACTCTTCATGTCTCCAACAAATTGGTTAAAAGGCAGTGGTCTCATTACCTGCTCTTGAGGAATGCCACTTGTCACTGATCTCTGCTTGGACATTAAGCCATTGACCGCAACAGTTTGAGTGCAACCATCCAACCCAGTCCTTATCCACAGAATTATCCATCTGTCAAATCTATATCTCTCAGATTTAGAGACCAGGATGCCATGTAGGACAATGGCAAATGCTTTGGACAAGTCCAGGTAGAGGATAGCAGTTGCACAGCAAAACTTTGCTGGCACAATGTGCCCTTAGTGAAGCAGTGTTGGCTGACATCAGTCATCTCAGTCATTAGTAGCAGACCCCCATTGTCATGTCCCCTCTTCCTACCCTCCTGTTCATCCTGACCCATAGGCTCTCAGTTGCCTTCTCATCCATCCCCAGGTGCATGCACTCCAGATGTAAATTGTGTATTATTCCATTTGTAAAATCACCTGTAAATTAATTTGGAATGCAGTCTCTAGTATATGACTGGAAAGTGTTGTGACTACTTGCTTTTCTAATCATGAATTTTAAGAGCAAAAAATGAGGAGAGAGAGTTGTGTTTCTAAAAAAACCCATATATATTAAAAAAAAAAATTCTATGCCCATAGCAGACTTCATTCTAAGCTGTGGAAAATATATGCATTGGGTAACTTGCAGTTTTTAGGATCTCAGCCAAATATACCCTTAAAATTAGTGGCAACATCTCTAAAGATGTTGCTTTCTGTTCAATCTTTAAATGAGTTGACATTCTGTAGATAAGAAAATGGACAGTTAATGGATTCATAGCTCTTTACTGCCTTTGTACTAGTGATGGTTAGAGCAAGTCTTCTCAACTGGTGGCTGATGCAGTTTTTGATGTATAAAATGTCAGTTGAAATTTCTGGCAGATGTCAGAATCACAGGATAAAACAAGCTAGTTTTTCAAGTTTTCTAGCCTTTTGTTCCTGTTGCTGTTGGTCAGTTCTTTGCCTGTCAGAAGAGGTGTGCAGGAGCCAGGGAAAAAATGCAAAATAATGCTCACATGGAGGGCATGAATTAAACTAGAAGCGTATAAGTTGTACCTCTTCACAGATAACACAGTTCAGTGTGAACTTAGTATCCTAGGTTTTGTACTGCTCGAAGATATCTTCAGTGAATTGCAGTGTTGTCCCTTTGTAATCTACATGGCTGTGTAAATATCCTACACACAATACAAGTGGTGTGTATTCACATGTAATGCAAGCTTCACTTCAAATTTGTGTTGACTTAGTAGCAAATGTTAATGTTAGGCAAGATTAACTCTGAAAAAAGTGTAGTTAACACTTCTTACTAGAGTCAATATTGAAAGCATGTTGTGAAACATATCCAGTCTGGCTTCAGTTTTCTTGCCATGCAGGAGATATTAAACTTAGTATTGATCTAAGGTGTGAAAGGTCAAACACATTAATGGGCAAGGGACTTTCACAGAACCAATTTGAGATGGTGAAGGGACACATTAACTTGATTAAAGAGCAAAGTGGTGTGAAATTACAAATTTGAGTTACTTTGCTGCAAACCAAACCTCAAACGAAGCAGCTTTACATATAAGTATGAAAAATTTGTTTAGGTATCAAGGACTCACAACCTTCCTGAGCTGAGATTCCTATTTTAATGCTAATAGAAATAGTTTATTTGCTTTGTGACTTAGCATAAAGAACCAGAATCATAGCATGGTAATGGAACTGTTCAGTGTATTAGTGCTTTGCATATCAGTAACTGAATGTATTGATAGCAGCTTAGTTTTAATATTTCAACTTTTGTGCTGTGAGATTTAAATAGTTTCCCTTAGCATGAAACTACACAAATTCAAAGGTATAAAATTATTCTCTAAGTATCATTGGTTTGCATTGTGCTGTAAACATCAACTTCAGGATTGTGTTTAAAACACAAACTCTGTCTAGAATGAGTAAGTGAAAAATACTGCTTGTGTTTGTTTCCTTATTAAGGAACGAGAATTTTAACTTTTACCTCATTGGATACTTTAGCTTTGTGTCTGGTCTGTGCATTTGCAGATATTAATTGTGAAAGGCTTTTCCTTCCCTCTCACAGAATTCATAAACTGACCAATCCTGCCACTTTGTGGATAGCAGAAGGACACACAGGTTTTCTTGTCTGTGAGACCTGGTGATACTAGACATTGTGGGTTTTAGGTTGTGGTTTTTTTCTTCCCTTTTTTGTGTATCAGTATCACTATTTCCCTTTCAGTCTTTGCCAGAGGACTGATCTTTTCCCCTTTGCCCTATGTGTTTTTGGGGTAGGATTGTCGTATAGTGGAAGGATTACAGATACATATCCAAACAGTTATTTCTGAGAAGTTAAATATTTGGAGTCTTTGCAGTCAGTGATGTACCAGTTGGCACAACTAAGCTTCTCGCATAACCTTTTTACACTTTTTTAAACTGGCTTTCTTGAGAGTGAAAGGAAATTATCACAGGGTCTGCTTGCCTTCATGGTGTCATATAAAACCTTCTTTTACCTCGTGGGTAAAAGAAGATCTCATGCAACATGAGGTCTTTTTTTGAGGCTCAAATCCTTAGGGTATTTGGTATGAATTTCTTCAATATTGAAAAAATTTCTTGGTTTTCACATCAGTTGCCTCAAAAGGCACAGCAAAAGGTCTTTTGTCAGAATTACAAGCAGCGAAGCAGTCCTTTTCTGTTTGTGTAGAATTAAAAATACTGGCACTTCTGAGTGAAGTACAACGGAAGCTTGAAAAGCCATTTTACGACAGAGGGTTGAAATGTGACACCATAAACAAAACCACATATGCAATGAAATATATTCGGAACATTTTAACATAAAAATGTGAATACTTACAGTAACATAAAAAACAAACAAAAACCCCCAAAACAAACCAAACAAACCCAAAAACCAAACAACTAAAAAAAACCCTCTAAAATTGACCCTTTTTCTCCAAAATTGTCTAAATGACCCCTCTATCAGGCACGTCGGTGGTAACAATCTTACTTCTGTTGCTGGTTCTTGTTTCCCCATTACTCGTCTTGACACTACACCACAAATCAGACAGTGAACATAGGTACTTCTCAGCTGCATTTAGAGGTGAATGTATTGGGAGAAGCATCATTTGGAGTGCTGTAATGGCACTATAAATGGAACTGAAGTACATGGTCCAGTTTTTATGATACACTGCATTTATCCAGATGGTCCTTTGGGGGGACAATTTTGGGATGCATTTAAGAGGAATTCTTTCTCTGCACGTGCCTTGTGCCTTCAGGCCTTTTCCTACGGGTAGGTATTTTAGTCATAGTTATGTTACCAGATCTGGACACAGACCCCTTGTACCAGCCTGGCAAAATGACAGCCACTTCTTCCTTCTTGTAGTACGTTATTCTGACACTGGCTCTTGTCTTTCTATGCCCAATGAAGAGACTGTGGGCACAGAGTCTAGGCTAACATAAGAAATAGAACTTTTCATCTTCTGAATTCTACATGGTGGATGTCTCATGGTTAAAGGTGGCGGTATGTAGAGTACAACTTTGGTAGTTTAACACTTTTTAGAAAATATTTATTTTGTGTATACAGTAATGGTCTGGGCAGCTAGTACAATTACAGTAACTGTAGACCTATAATGATAGCCTGAGGTTCCAGGAATAATTTTAGTGACTTAAAAATAAAACCTGTGATCAGTGTTTGTCATTCATTGAAGTGTTCGTCAGTGTGCTTTGTTAAAGCAGTGGAAAATTCAGAAGATAATGCAGTAGACTAAGGAAAAATAAAGATGAATTTAAAAGGTTTTCAGTTGTCATAACACCAAGATAACAGCCTGTCACTTTTTCTTAATATTGCCTATAAAGTCCTAATTCTTTGCCTCACATATTTAATAAATTTCAATCTTTCATATTTTTCTAAATAAATACCTCTTGGAAATATTATCACTTGCTGTAATATCTATTTTGATATACATTGTGAAACAAGTGCAATCAAGACATGGTTTGCAGGTAAAGAAAATCCTTTCAATAGGTTTAGAAATCGTTTCTTAAAGACTCTTCCTGTCACTGCAAATACTCTCCCATAAGCAGCAGCACAAGGTATATTTGAAGTACAGTAAGAAGAGAAATTATCTTGTGAGGGTTTTTCTTCCAGTAGTGCTTTTCACTGCTGGTTTGCCACTGCCTTTACTGTATATAATTTTATTTTCTTGAAGTATTTGGTTCAATTCCTAAAATTTGTTTCACAGGAAAGATCTTGTGGGTTTTTTTGGAAGTGTGTGACAGGGGAAGGAGTGGCTTTGCAAATATGCATGCATTGAGGAGGAAGATTCTGTGCTTAGAGAAAAGTACTGCCACAGTAGAGCTTAGAACTACCCTAAGTGTTTTTGGGTTGCATAACAGTATCTCATTTTAGCAGGGATGTTAACATATATTAAAATCATACTGTAGATTTTAGATTACAGAAAAAAAACCCCAATACTTTAAAGATTTTTCCTAAAAGGGATCTTTTTTCTGTGTACATAAAAAAGGGATTTTATGAGGAAATTAAATAGAATAAAGTGTTGTGCCCAATACTTGCTTTATGCTAGTTGTGCACATGCTTCACAAAATGTGCTATATGTGCCTATACTTTAAGCTTTTGAAGTGTCTTCAACCTCCTGACTTTGAGGTTTTGTAAACAGTTTTTGAAGTTGCTTGCTCTAATTTACTCTTGGTGTGCTTTATTGCTTGCTAACTCTTGACAAAGGTTATTTCACTTGCACAGAGGAGATGGTAATTTGAGTATGGCTACATATTCAAGAAGGGCATCAGGAGTATTGAGGACTTGGACAGCCCCAGTTTGTATTTTTGCCCACCTTTAAATGACATGAAATAGATTGGGTTTTATAATGGAAGTGTTGGGCAACTTTGGTATTAACGATCGAGACAGATAGACCCATGACCCTACGTCTGAATATTATCTCTGGTGGTTAGCCCTTATTTTTAGACTCTGCTGATCTGTCTGTTATCTACTTCTGACACGTGGAGTCCTGACACAAGAAAAACCTCTGGTGTTGTAGAGTGCTGAGGACTGATATTTTCATATATCCTTTCCCATGGCCTGCTTGTAGTGGGAGAGCTCTGCTACAGGCCAGTAAGATTTGGGAGCCTGCCTAGGATGTGTGTACAGATATGTGTGACTTAGCTTTCAATAAAATATTTTTTCAGGGATGTTGGAGAACCTAGAGTCTTTAACTTGTGGTGTTTGTGGATTACTGTGCTTATTAATGTTACAACCTCTGAAAGCTCGATGAGTTAGACGAGCATTTTAAATCTTGTATATAGTCCCTTTTCTGTGAAACATCAATGAAAAAAGTTAGTGCAGCCTTTTGACTTAAATGTTCAAGATCAAGAAATCAAGGAAGTTGGAAATTTGGTAAATTAAAAGAGTTGCTTGAGCAAACTGTATTCCCTACCTAGAAAGAAACGAGTGGTACAAAAGGTGAAGTGGTAAGCTTGTGAATCCAGGTGGTATTACTACAGAAGTTTTAACTTTTTAAACCTATAATACAAATTAACATCTTTTCAGCCATCATCTGTGGGTTGTTTTTTTTGTGGCTGCTGTTAGCCTTTGCTTTTGTGCTGAATTGTATGAATTTAAGTGTGAATTTAAGTGTGTGAATTTAAGCATCTAATGAAAAGGACCTAAGCTGTTCTTTGCATTAATATTAACCGGCTTGTGTAATGGTGTATGGATTTAGCAAGAAGGGAGTCTAAGTGGGAGAAAAGAACAAAAATCTGTAAAACTAAGGATTAGAGCTGACAGAACAAATTTCCACTGAATAACTGGTTTGTTTTCAATGAAACTTTTTTGAAAGCCCAAGTAGCTTGGAAATTTCTTTCAGTATTGAACCCTGTCAGATTAGAATGATTTTGAGTTTACAGTTTCATTAAAGTTTCTAGATTCTAATCCCAAAAGTTTGTTTGGTTTTTATAGAAAAATTAGATATTTTAGAACCTAAGTCTGTTCCTATAGACTTTGCAATTTGAAGAAATAGTAAAGAATAAGCAGGACCTAAGAGGACAGAAACAACCAAGTGTAGAAATACTGGTATCTGTGCTGGAGCTATTGTTAAAGAAGAGTTCTCTGGTTGTATAAACATGGAGTAGTTTTGGGTTTTTTCAGGTACTTCCTTCTAGCAGAAGAGAGCTAATGAGGCAGAATATGAAAATGTGGTTAAGTAAAATAGTAGCCCCAAATACTAACTACATTAAAGATTGCTTTTATAATTGTTCAGGATTAGTTTTAAGTTTACTCCTTAGGAGGTATGTTGGGTTATATGTACACTTATATTTCTCATGCTTTGTTTTCTGCCTTTGTCTCCTCACTTGAAATAGGCTTAATCTATATTAGGCTACTTCTAAAAATCCAATGTTGTTCTAAACTTTAATAGATTAAAAAGAGAGTTTTATAGGTTATAGCATAGGAGTACTGTATTTGAAGTTTAAAATTACAGCAGTCTTGGGCAATGATGATTTTCAACGGTGTCTGTGATTTTTATCTGAATGTCTCAATAGCTTAGGTTTCTATTTTTTTGTTCAAGTTTTTACACTGTCTGTGCGTATCTTACTTTTGTCATATATTGTCTTTGCTGCTTTTCTGTACCTATAGCTTGTCTTTTTCTTCTTGTTTGTCTCTTTCCATTCTTCTACCTCTTGGCAATATAGACCTTGAAGTGTAGGGTATCCAAATGACTAATTCCTTTTTTGCCTGCTTTCTCTTTCAGGATAACATTTTGTCATCTGCCTTTCCAAAGTAAATGGCTATATGTGGGCACCGAAAGAGGAAATATTCACATTGTCAATGTGGAATCATTCACTCTCTCAGGCTACGTCATTATGTGGAATAAAGCCATTGAACTGTGAGTTTAATCAAGTATTGTCTGTTGAGGGGAAGGATCAGAAGTGTCCTAGATACTAACTTCAGTTGCAGAAATGGCTTCCATATTATTCTCACTACACCAAAAACACAATCAAAGTACATAACTTAGTCATTGAAATACTTTTTTTATTCTCATAAATGTGAAATGTTACTGTTTCTGCCTCTATCACTATTTTATCATAGTGCCTGGAATAAAAATAAAAATAGACATAAAAATCATCATTATCTGTGGTGATAAGGAACTAGAATAATATATGTTTAAATGTTATATCAATGGTACTTGGGCAGGCATTTAACTTCTACTTCTTTTGTAGTTAAAGCCCAAAGTTATAAAGATATACATTGTAAGAGGGCTGATGCATGCTGAGTATAAAATTACTGGCTAAAAATGTAAATTTAAATAAGCCTATTCCAAAAGCAAGGCGTATTTTAAGGCCGTTATCATTGCTTCTCTATTTTTCATATTAAATTTGTGTATGCAAATACAGTGTTCTGTGGGTGAAAACATATACCTGTGTGCTGTTCCTCTGCTGTTGTTTTGTTCCTAGAATATTAGGTGTATCTTATAAACATACGTTAAGTCCCTCACTTGCCAAAGGCCGTTGAAACAAATAGAACTCTTTATTAGTCCATCTTCTTCCGTAGTGAGAACTCAAAGTCTTAATTCTGTGTTAACAATGCCCACCTTAGGAAGTTTATGAATAATGGTAAAACCTGTTTTCCAGCACAAAAATAAACATTTTATCTGCATTTGTTAATTCTGTTGCAACAAATATTTAGATGTTGTAGAGCTAATCTCAATATTTGTCTGTGTTGCAAATAAACACTTTTCTTTTTATAATGAGACAGAAATTAAGTAGACAAAGTATTTATGAGCTTGAAGATAAAATTGGCTACATGCTGAAACATCAATAGTTTGCTTACATGGAACCTATATCTGAAGAATCTGTGTTAGTTGGAGTTATTTTGGGATGCAGTTTTGGGCAGGGGAATTTTTTTGCTTAAATGGAAATATTTCTTGTTTAGGTCATCCAAATCCCATCCAGGACCAATTGTCCATATTAGTGACAATCCAATGGATGAAGGAAAGGTAGGATATATTTAAAGACTATTTAATACATTATTTTTTTTCAAGCAAGACTTTTTAAAAAAGTGTAAGTACCACTGATTTTTAAGTAAAGTTTAAGTAGGTGAGGACCACCTTGAAAGCATAAAGAAAGGCTCAATTGAGTATTTGTGCTCTGTAGCAAGGTACAGACATGACTGTAGGACACATTACCGGAATAATTGAATTCACCTTATAATCAGAATCACTTAAAAACACAGCTGAAAGTACTTAATTGCAAAAAATTCTTCAAAACAGTAGGAAAAAAAAAATTGCTTTCAGTAACACCTTATTTTTCACAAGAATAAAAACACAATTATAACCTGAGTGTGGAAATAGTGGGATGGATATTAAATAAACTTCATTAAGTTTGTGGGTGTTGCTGCTTTACAGCTTTAATATGCTTAACTATATAGGATATTTATATACAAGAGTTTGCCTTTAGGTAACTAGTCCAAGGCAGCAGCTTCTGTGTGATTTGAGGTCTGATGTACTCTCATTTTTCAGGCAGCATACAGTGATTTTAATACATTGATTAAAACCTAACTGGCAAGTAGTAAAACTAGACACTTCAGAAAAGTCAGCTCAACTAAAACATGTAAGAAAGAGCTGTATGTTAATGCTATCTTAAAAGAAGGATAAGACAAGTATAATATATTTTTATCCTGACAATAAGTTCTACAGTTCGTTTTCTTGAAGCCTTTGCAAGACTTATTTTTATGTCCTGTGGCATAGCAGCCACTAAGAAGAACTTGAGCTATGAACACAATGGCCATGGGTTCCTTTGCTATTATTAAAGTAAATCTACTGGTATTACCCTTTTCTTTGGAACATATGTTATGAGGCTCATGTATAAACAACATGGAACTTTCGTTTGAAGTGAAGGCTTCATGTATTAACAGAGAAAGCAAAGAATTAAAATGTTAATATGCCTTCTCAGGGTAACAGCAATTACATTCCCCACTTCAGTCCTTATTGCAAGACTAAGTCTCTGCTTCAGGTAGCAGACCTCTTCTGCAGGTCTTGGGATGGGATCACACAACCTACCCACCCTAAGAAGGAGCTTCAGCTTAATCAGCTTGTGTGCCCTATATAGTTACTTAGCAAATCTTAGTCATCTATTGCAACTCTTGTTCAGATCCTGTTGCCCATGCTGAAGTACGGGGATTTTCCTTAGTCTGATGATAGTAATAAAGCAATATATGAAAGAGGGCTTTGAAAACAGCAGTTTGACATGTATCTTCTCTGAAGTGTGTAGGCCTCTGCCAAAATATGGTTATAACTTAGCCAGAGAAATCTTGATGCATTTGGTGCATTAATGAGTATTCCATATTAATCAGGCATAAATGATTGAATATGAATTAAGTTCTGGATTATTATTTTTGTCGGTTTAGTGTCTCAGAAATATCCTAGAGTTCAAAAAACTCATTTGTGAAGAATATTCAAGGAGACAAAAATAAGTTTGCTTACTACTGTTCCACATACACAGGATAATTAGTTTGGGTGGTTGTTTGTTTTTTTTTTATTGTAGTTGTTTTTTGTTTTCATTTAGGATGTTAGTGGTTGATAAAACTTGAGAGGGAATAGTACTGTTGTTTTTTCACTCTGGTGAAGCTCACTGCAGTAAGTCTATAACTAATGAGTTTCTCTGGAGATTTTAGTCTCATTCCAGAATTATGGATCCTAGAATAAGAATGAAGCTATGGAAACATCAGAAATTACAAATTATCTATTTATTCTGGTCTATCCCACCCCCACTCTACATTTAATAATTTTCAATTAAAGTGTAAGAATTACTGTTGCTATCAATCGCTGTTTCAGAATCTGACCTTACACTCCTCTTAACGAAAATATCACAGTAAAAACCTGCAGTCACAAGAATCTTATTGCTTTTTGCTGCTAGCCTTCCAATCACAGATTATTTTTTTTATGTTCAAAGTTATAATAGAAAAATTGTAAAATATGGTTTATGATAGGCAAGATCATTTAAAATTACAGGTATGCATGACTGTAGTGAAAAACTTATCTAACATCCACTTTTCCTAGATCAATGTTATACACACTTGGTAGGGTATTTTAGTGCTGTAGAGCACTGAAATAGATAACTATTGTTATCTGTTAGCTGGTGGGAGATGCTCTGCTGTTTATCATATTCAATATAACTGTACACTTTGAAAATCTTAACATACTGAAATGACTGCCTGGACAAAACCACTTGGCATGACTGTAGAACACATTGATTTAGATCTGTCCTTGACTACAATGGCATGTTTCTAAAACCACTCTTTTCTATCTTGCAATATAGTGGATACTCCTAAGGGCACTTGTGTTTTTTTCTCACAGAAAATCAGCTGTTTCAAGTGCTAGAAAATCCCAGCAGCCAACTAATTTTCCTTAATGTCTGTGCTGGAGAAAATGATGTGGAAGTGAAGACAAGCTACTTAATGCTAGAAAGTGCAACTAGAAGTTAGCAACATTCCTCAGAGGAATGATCTCATAGCAGATTAAACAACTATGAAATATGAATCTGTATTGCTGCCTTCTATATAAAAATTGCCAGGAATGTTACTACTGCCTTATACTGGCCTTGTTTTATTTTTATTAAGCGAAGTGTCACTTAAGAGAGCAAAATTTGGATATACAGCAATGTGTAAGATCAATTATTTTGGGCTATTTGAATCTTCACTTCTTACGGAACTGTTTTTTTCTTGCTTCTGGTAAAAATTTTTTTTAAAATTATCTTGTTCAATTTCTCTCTGGCTTTCCTCTTCTTAACAACTCATGTTCTTGGTGGTCCTTTAGCCAGTTTTGTCAATTGTGACTAACATCTGGAGATAGCTTATATTAAACAGTTTCTTTATAAGCAATGAACCATTACCTAGAACATTAGGTGTGCTCTCAGAGCAAATCTAAGCAAAACTAATTCCAATGAGGAAAAAGAGTTCTCTTTTCCAGCCCCTCCATTTTCTCTCAGGAAGGATACACTTAGCTGAGTTTAATGTTATCCTTCCTTGAATGCAAAGGGATTTTCAAGGACTCTTTATAAGAATGCTTTTATTTATTTTCTAATTTTGCATGAAGGTCAGTTGTATAAGCTAGAAATGTAGAATGACAAGTACTAAGTAAACCTCTCTAACACTAAGGTCTTCATCACTTCTAATTTCTGTGTTCATAAGTACTTGCACTTATTACATGTAGTATTATGCTACGTTTCTTTGAGGAAAGACTACAGTCATTGCAAATGATATTATTTTGCTTATTCTTATAAAGACTTAATATATCTCCTTATTATTGCAGCTTCTGATTGGCTTTGAGTCTGGAACTGTGGTATTATGGGATCTGAAGTCAAAGAAGGCAGATTACAGATATACACACGATGAGGTACGATTTTCATCTGGATTACTTGTTATGAGGGTATCACTCACTATTTTAGAAGTAAATTTGTTTGTTTGTTTCTGCTCCTGCTTCTATCACCACTGGATCAATAAATAGGTTAAAATAAAACTTTGAAATTGTAAGCGCTTGATCTTTTCTCTAAAAGAACCATAGTTTTTGAGTAACAAACTTCAGAAACTTCAGATCACTGAATTGAAGGTCATGAAGCAATGAATGTTGGCATAGATTGGTTTCCTTTACTGGTTTTTGCAGGCTGGAGGAGAAGCTTTCAGATCTTTTTGCTGTTAAGTGGGACTTGTATTAAGAGTTTGAGTCTTAAGTTGAAATGGTATGGTTTAGCAATTTCTGTAATTTGGAATATCTCATTTGGAGAAGTGTGTTTGTATGAAAAACACTAAATAGTCTCACTAAGATGTTTCTATAAACAGCTTTTCTTTGTAGGATAGGAGGAAGGTTTGAAATAAAACTTGGATGTAAAAAACAAGCCCATTGCATTTATGCATTTCTTGACATTTCCATAGTACGCGAGAAAATGTAAGTCTTTCTGCAGTTCCTCACAGAAATCCTGATTTCTAACTTGAATATGCTTTGGTACTATCAGCAGACTTGTCACCTTAATAGGCTTGTTCTAATTTTCAGATTTATGAATAAACTGAGGAGCACAGAACCCTGAAGGTTTCTACCAATTACCTTCATCTATGAGCTAATTGATTACTCCCAGCCAGTTATTCATCTGTTCAAGCATTTCTAGTCTGCTTGTTTTCAGTTTCCTTTGGGAAAATGGTCTTGAAAGACTTTGAAAATTGTGTAGACAATTAAAATCATTAGCCACATGCTTGTTGATGTTTTTGGAGGTTTCTTGGATATCATTTCCTTTTAAAAACAGCATGTTGACTTCTCTTACCTAGTGTATTATATTCATCCATATGTCAATTAGCTCTGTTTTTCAGTAAAGTTTTGATGCAGTTTTTAGAAACTTATTCCGTGTAGACACTACACTGCTTCCTGTGTTTGTCTCAGGGTCTTGCCCATTTGTTTAAAAACTGACTCCATACTTGTCATCTTCTTAACCAACCTTTATTTGAGGGGTTGTAAACAGGAAGGAATAGTCCAGCCATTTCATTCTTTATTTCATTTAGGATTTATGAGTGAATTCATCTGGCTCTTCAGCTAGAAGAGGTAATTAAATAACTCTGACCCTTTGGTAGAGAAATGTATGTTATCATAGATTGGGAATGGATACCTAGGGGAGAGGGAAAAATTAAGATCTGAAGAGTGAACTGATCAGTTTCAGTGTTCTTCTTAATGAGAATCAATATACATGAAGTTGCTTTTAAAATTAGTGGCTTTTCAAGTCTTAAAGGTTGAAGTATGCTTTTCCTATGAGTTCTGATTGCTCTCCTTGGAAAAAGAATTACTGTAGGCAATAATAATTTGTTGATTTTCATCCATTTAACATTGTATGACAAGGAATTTTTTCCTCAATGGGCATGTTATTTAGATCTGATCTTCTAGGGGGGTAAGTAGAATAGAATAAATCCCCCTTTTTTTGAATTTGCACTTGGTACAGGTAGGCAGTTTCAAGTTCTTTTGGAACCTGACCTGAATGGCATAGAAATAAATCATTATCTTTGTCAATAGAATTGAAAAATATGGTTTTGAAAGGTGCCATTACTAAGTGTGCTGTTTCTGGACAGATGGCTTTGAGTGAAGATCATATCAGATACAGAAAAGATAATAAATAGAAAGCTGCAGAAAGTGGATGATGATATATGTGCCATATATAGCTCTCCTCCTATTTTTAAGGGGCAGTAAGGTGAGGTGTTCTGATGTGTCTATTTTTTATTTTATTCTTCAGTGCCTCTCAGTTTTGCATTTAATTGCAAAAATGAGAATCTTCATCAATTTGTCAGTGAAAGGAATATTCAGCTCTATAATGTTATCTTTTTAATAGTATTATGATCAGTGCTGACTAATGTACTATATAAATAATAGTTCTTGCTGCTTTTCAGCTAGCACTGTTTCAAGTAAGTGAATGTAAGTGTTAAGAAACGCAGGAGGAACAGGTTTCCTTATTGCATTTTGCAACAATAAAATTATATTGCCGAATAGTTGTTTTTTCTAGTTTTTATGGACAGCTTCCTGAACAGAAAAGAGGAAAAAGTGTTCTCTCTTGCTTAAAACAGAAAATTTTACTTTGGAAACATGGGTCACTTTTTGAGTCATAGACAATAGCACCATAACAGATAATGTGAAAAATGTGGACTGACGTTGGAATTCTAATAAGGTAACCTCCTGTTTTTCTAATTGAAAAAAATTATCTATTCAAATATCCAAAAATGAAATTCCTAGAAAAAAATGTGGCTACGTTAATTCCTTATTTTCCTCCTCCCAAGCTATCATCAATAAGAAATTATTAGGGTCACATATCATAATTATTGAAGTATTATATCATCAAGACTTTTATTGACCAGTTTAGTGTAATCAAGATTGTGTTGCTGCCCAAAAAGACATCCTTACACTGACCATTCCAGCAATATCGTTCCATAATTAGTTGTGTTGGTGGTAATACAGCAAGTCACAGTATAATTAATTCTCTTTCCCTCTTACTATACACTCCAAAAAAGTATAAGTCTTCATGTAGCATTTCTTTGAACCAGCTTTTTCTGTTTGATGTGGTGGTGGCTGTTAATGGGTGGCTAGGCTTCAGTAGGCATCAGGGACATCATGGCCAGGCACACTGATACCATGAAGACTTTTTGCTAGCAACTTTGCCACTGGGTCAGTATCCTTCTCTCTCATACCTTTGCAGTTGACACTGTTGTTTCAGTATGTAACATGGGGGCTGTGCAGTCTACCATCAGTGTTTAATGCAACTCTTTTTGACTGAAACTTCAGGTGTGTCAAGGGATCCAAATATTATCTTCTGTGATCTTCTTTCACTAAGAAACAGTGAGGGCTGAATTTCCTGTATGATAGTTTTGTGGAAAAATACCTGAGTGGTTTCCTTAGGGATGAAGCTGAATCCTCTTATAGTTTGTAGCTGCTTGTTTGGTTTCATTCCAAATCACGTGACTTTTAGGAGGCTTCCTTAGAGCCAGTTCCCATGGTGTGGTGGGGCAGTTTCATTTTTTACCTGAAAACTACATCAGTGGAACACTATCCATAATTTCTTCCTGTCTTTAACTGTGCCTGCCTAACACCCTGCTCTGATTGTTTGAGCACAAGGACCCTAGGAGCACTCATCCCAAAGGAAAGAATGCTTCTAGGGTGGGCAACACCACCACCCCTAAAACCATTGTAACCTATACTTCTGTTTAGCTATGGCTCGGGAGAGGCAGCTCTAGGTCATGATTACTGTTAGTGCTGATTGCTGGCTTATTCTTACTTCCACAACTTCCTAGTTTGTAACAGGAAATTTACTTAGAATTTGTTCTTGATTTTTCAGTGTTACAAAGGACATCCTGAACTGTCAGTACTGCATAGTGTTTACTATAACAATAATGTGTTTCATGTTTAGAATTAGCTAGAAGAAGGTACAAATGTATCATTTTTCAGAGAGGTTGGTGGAAATTGTCTGACATACTGGAACTGCAGTTGTGAATGAAGAATTCTGTGGAAAGTTTCCTTTAAAACCTTTCCTCAAAACATCCTTTTGGTCTTGGGCAGCCTCAGTGGAAAAAGGGCTAAATTCTTTTTGCGTCATTCTTAAGCCTTCTATGTAAATACTGGGATTAAAAAAAAAAACCAAAAAAACAAACAACAAAAAACAAAAAAACCCCACCTCATTTCTTTCATGCAGTGCGTGTGCAGTTCATACTGCACTTGTTTCCCATGCAGTATTTTCAGATGTGAAAAAAAACACTTTTCTCAGTTACTGCTTCTATTTCTGAAAATCTGAAGTGCAACTTCTGACAACTGGAACTGTTTATAATAATGTCAGTTTTTCAAGTAGTATTTTGTTCTGATTTAAAGTCAGCTTTGATAGCATTAACTCAGCAAATGCATTATAGATTACTATTTCTAGGCTCAATATTCTGCGTGTAAGAGATTATTTTACAGCATTAAAAACATGGCAAAGTAGCCTATGGGATTATGAGGAGGGTCAAAATAAAAAAAAAAAGTAGCCCTGATATGTGACTTGCCAGAAGACAAAGCATGTCAGTGAAGTCTTTAAGTCATTAAGCACATGAACATTTCTTTGTATCAAAACAATCATTCTATACTTCCATTTGAGTCTCAGTAGCTGGTTTTTTGGGTTTTTTTGTGTGTTGACAAGAGAGTGACCAGAGGCAGTCCCAAGTTACTTCACTGGTTTTGAATATTTTGGTAAACCTAAAAATAGTCAGTGCCATAATCTGTTCAAGTTTGCCATAAAATGCTGTTCATACCTATGGAAATGAAGTACTATTATAACACAGTGAAATCTGAATAAGCTGTGGTAAACACTCTGGTTTGCCGCATAACCAGTCTCATGTCATGGATCTTACCAGTCATGCACAGTATGTTTCAAGCTCAGTTACTGCCACAGAAGACTAAAGGATTATGGCCAAATCTGAAGAATGATGAGAGGAATTGTTGATGACTTTGGTGCATCCCTGTGAGAAAGTATGCAGAAAAAATTTGGCAAAAATTGTATTATACTGGAAAATAAAACAATGCGGTGCATGTTATATATAGGTTTAAAGTCTCTAGGGACTGAAAAGAAATGGATTTCTTGTATAAGTATTTTATTATTTGAAGCTCTTAAATCCCCCTAGTGGAAAAATACAATCAAAAGTTAGTTCTTCATTAATGAACTTGTCTCTTAGATTGTAGGGTTGTATTTAGAATCATTAGGTTTTTTACCTCCTTACAGAGCCAAGAAATAAGGTATTTATATGGATATTGAAAAGCTATTCAGCAATAAAACTGAATTCATAAAACATTTTTAAACATATATTAGTATCTTTAAAAGCTACTGATATACTTAAAATATGTCTATAGGAGACTTGCATATAAATGCTTATAATTTTTTTCCCTTGGACCTTGCCGGTTTCTTATTTGTGATTGTATTTCACAGTACCTAAGTCTCCTTCAGGTAACTATTGCAGACATTGCAAGAATATTTCCTTCTGAAAATCAGATATATTCACCTTCTTTGTAGGCGATATAGCAGTTGTTTATCTATGCGGGGTAATCCTGGAACAGCTGATGAGAGTGTGGTTTCCTTTGTGCACAGCCCATCTCTACATAATACTCTATTTCTAGTTAAGTTTTGGCATATAATGCTAGGTTTATTATTCAAAATCACAACTCTTTTCCGTTCTAGAAGTTCTGAAACAAATTTCCATGTAGTCTAGAATTAACTTCAAATTAAGTGAAAGAGGTTACTAGGTGTGCTTTTAATAAGAAATCTTTAGTTATATTTAGGTAAATTTAAATATTTATCTAAATAAGAAGTTGTGGCTGTTTGTTTTTGTGGGGTTTTTTTGTTTGACTGTGGATTTGGGGGGTTTGTTTTGTTTTTCAGGACAGCATTCTCAGTGTAATTACCTGTAAAGATTCCCTGTATTCCATGTATGCTTGTAAATGGAAAGATTCAGAATTTTAGTGAGGTCAGAACTTGGGTTACCTGTGCAAACAACTCTTCTTAAGGATACAAATACCCTGTGCCTTAATTATAGCATCAGTCCCTTGTGGTCCTGGTGCTTGATCTTGTCATAAGGGATTGCTCACTCTTCGGGATCCTTATGACCAGTGATAGGTTCCACAAAAATATTTGAGAGACAGTTGAAACAGCACCATCTGGTTTAAGCATACTGCTGCATTATGGTGTTCTGTAAATTTTATGTAAAATATTGGAAAAAAAAAAACACTTTAGTACTCCTAGGGGCTTTTTAGTTTCTCGGGAGCTGTGTATAGATTTGCAGCCTCAGTGGATTCTTCCCAATTTTTCCATCATGAATTTTATGCTTTCCTTCAGATTCTATCACTAATAGTAACTAGGGGAAAACTGTCAGCAATATTCCTCTTGAGTATTGGGATGATTTTCCAGTTATCAGCTTTGTTGTTGTGAATGAGGTTATTGATATCAACCAACTAATGCCACCTAAAGCTATTGTACTTTTTTCATTGTAAATTAGAAGTTACTGTAGACATGTAGCCTGTGAATACCTAGAGATTATGATACAACTACTTATAGGTCTAGTTATATTTCTTATCTTACAGAAAGTTGTGAATTGTATAACAGCAAAGGATAGTGCTCTGTAGCAAAGCTTATTATACTCAGCCCACAGAATTTGTTTGCTTGATTATTTTAAGAAATACATATTTTTATTGTGATTAAAATTAAATTTAGCAGTGAAGCTATATTTAACCAGATGCTCTATAAAACTAGACAATAAATGGCTATAAAGCCAAAGGCCTTATTTAGTGTTCTTTCCATCTCATCAGGTTTCTTAAAGAAATCAAATGATAGCAGTCATCTTTCTCCTTTGTGCTCAGTTTATCAGATCTTTTTATGTTCTTAAGCTTTCATGTCATTTGAACAGTAATGACACAAGAGTTGTTGTTTTCTTCCTCCTGACCTTCTTTTTCAATAGGAATAAGTGTTTCTCAGATTTATCCTTCCTTCTATGAGGTTTGCTTTCTTACTGGCTCCTAAAACTTATTTCTACATAAATGGTATCAGAAAATGGTTCGGTTTATGCTATGAGCTGCCTACTGACAGGCAGCTGTACTTCATACAGGATAGAATTTAAAACATAAATATTACATTGGGCTGCTAGTCATAGTATAGATGATTTCTTTTCTTAATGAAAAGAACTTACGAAATGGAACCTGTTTCACGCAGTCTGTACTTTCAAACTTGTTTCATTACTTATGCAAAATTTCCTTTATAATATCTGCTTTATTTGCTTAATAAAAGTTTATCTTATAGGCAGAATTAACAAGATTTTTAAGAGACATCATGTGAGATATTTAGGCTTCTGAGCTACATACGTGTAGATGTGATAGTGATACACTGAGTCTGTCTTCAACAAAATCTGTAGCAATTTGACATGACACTGGAAACAACATTAAATTTCACTAAGAAATACTAAGCTTAGTTAGTCTCTAATTTTCATATATCTGTATCTTCTACTGTTTTAAGTTGGAAAAGTTACTACATGAGTATACTCCACTTGTGTAGTGCAGTAAATTTTCTCCACTGTTTACTCTCTAGATTCTCTGACTCATGATGCTTGAAACTCTCTTGGCTTTTGTATAATTTTATGAAATGGATGAAGATGTGTATAATTGGTGTATAATCAGTTTAGGCAAAGCCAGCTTAAATCTGTGTTCTGTGATTTGTTGTTTTTTTCCCTTCACCTAGTAATTTACTGACTAAGCTGTCACTGCTAGTTAGGGTTCCCTACTACTCACACACCCAGTTTACTCACAGAGGAAATCCCTTTGTACCCAAGGGACTGGTGTGAGTTTAAGTCCTGCTTACAGACAGAATCTCTACTGAGATTATCTACTCAAAAGGTGGTATTGTAGAGTCCATCAGCTTTCACAGATTCATACCTAGAATAATGTTGTAATCATAAATATTAAGTGTATCTACCTTCTCAATAATATTGAAATCCATTCTTGTATCAGGTAATACTTCCTTCTGCATATTTGGGTAGTAGAGAAGTACTTTGGATTTTCATTGTTTATATTTTCATGCTATAACTGAAATTCCCTTGGACATCACCTAATGGTTTCATGTCTCCATGGAGTAACAGAGATGCTGGATGGCTGAGGGAGTTGAGGTTGTTCATTCTGAAGCAGAGAAGGCTCCAGGGGAACCTAACAGCATCCTTCAAATACCTGAAGGGGGCCTACAAGAAAGATGGGGAGGGACATTGTACAAGGACTTCTAGTGAGACGTCAAGGGATAATGGTTTTAAAGTGGAAGAGGGGAGATTTGGGTTAGAGGTGAAGAGGAAATTCTTTATTGTGAGGGTGGTGAGACACTGGAACGGGTTGCCAAAGGAACTTTTGGAAGCTCCTTCACTGGATGTGGTCAAGGCCACGTTGAGTGGGGCTCTGAGCAACCTGATCTTGTGGGAGAAGTCCCTGCTCATGCAGGGGGGGTTAGAACTGTATGATCTTTAAGGTCTGTCCCAACTCTAACCATTCTTTGATTCTATGAAACAGAAATGCCGACCAATCTTTTACTAGTTGATGTCTTCACCTTATTTGTACACTTTGCTTCACTGTCTACACTTCTCTCACCTTGAGACCACCAGTAGATTTTATTTAGTTAGCTTTTTTTTGCAGTAAGATTGCATGAGGCAGAGCTTAATAATTCCATTGCTGTTTTTATGAATATAAAGATGTTTTTGTATTGATGGAAAGACTTTAACTAGTAAATCCCTATACTTTCCTGTACCTCAACACTGCCATTGCAGCATTAGAAGACTTAGTCAAGGTAATATTTTGTGTTTCATCATTGCCACCTGTCATCTAAAATGCCATTTAGAACTTTGACTTAACAGTCCCATCAAATAGCTTTTTTATATAGATAGATATACTGAATATTAAAATTTCTGGTTAGCAAAGTTAAATAGTTACTTGAAGTCATTCTTGGCATGCTACTCATGGTTGAAAAATACTGTAGTACTACACTCTAAGGATGATTTGTTTTTCCCCCTTAAACATGTCACTACAATGAAGACAGTATTTTTACTACATAGATTTATGTATGAGAAGTTCTCGTGAACAGTACACTTAAAATCGGTACATTTTGAGCATGCTAGGAGCAGCATGATTTTATTCTTTTTCTAATTTCCTTTTGTTGTGTAATGCCATTGAGGAAGGAAGGAGGGATAAAATGATAATTAGATGCTCAACTTACACTCTTACATTTGTTTTCCTTTTTTTTTTTCCATAGGCTATCCACTCTGTGGCTTGGCATCATGAAGGAAAACAATTTATTTGTAGTCACTCAGATGGTACCTTGACCATATGGAATGTAAAATCTCCTACCAAACCATTTCAGACAATCACTCCACACGGTAAGGTGAAAATGGACACCCACTGCTTTTAAAACAGTGAAAACTTACTTTTAATAGAATTTGATATGATAAAGAACATATAATAAAGAAATGTAATGCTTCCAAGACCAAATATTAAAAATGCACTTGTGGTAGAGTAAAATACGTTGTCGTATCTAATTCTGACACTTTCATTTTTTTTGGTAAAGTCTTTATGAAATATGAATCCATATCAGTGCTGTTTTACTAAACTTTAAGCTTGCCTTTCACACAATGGCCTTGATATCAAAATTAGCTACTGCATATTTTGCAGGGCTTGTTTTTTGCCTGGCATTACAATCCCATATGTTATTTAAAATACTTAAGAGCAAGCATCTGTTTCATGTATAAATGTGTGGATTACCATATAAATTCTTGGAAAGGTTTGTAACAGAGTAAGACTAGCATCTGGTAAGATGTTCCCACTTCTGAGAAGTCTTGCATTAATGTTAATCTAGGAAATTAACATTTCATGTTGTTTTGTGAAATATGCTGCTGCTCTTCAAAGAAGTTCTATGTAGTTGCCAGGTTTGCACCGTATGCATGTGTCTAAGCCGTGTCTTTGAAACCTATTTACATCACCATCTTGAAAGTGAAAATGAGGATAATCTGTGAGGCTACAGTTGTAGTACAAGATACTGTAATTAAGAATCCTGGTTTAACTATGTGAGCCTCCTGCAAGTCTGTGTATGCTATGCTGGCTGTGGACTCACGTGGAAAAAGTAGTAGTCAAAAAGTAAAAAATGACTGCTGCTGCCATGCAGAGGGACCTTGAGAGGTTTGAGAGGGAGGCCCATGCCTACTTTAAGTTCAATAAAGCCAAATGCAAGGTCCTGTACATGGGTCAGGGCAATCAAAAGCATATAAATAAAGGTTAGGTAGTGAAGGGGCTGAGAACAGCTCTGAGGAGAAAGGCTTGTGGGGTGCTGGTTGATGAGAAGCTCAACATGAACTGCCAATGTCCAAGAAGCCACCAGATCAAGGGAGGTGATTTTTCCCCTCTGCACTAGTGAGATTTAGGCTAGACATGGGGAAGAAATTCTTTTCTGCAAGGGTGGTGAGACACTGGAAGAGGTTTCCCAGGGAAGTTGTGGCTGCACCCTCCCTGGAAGTGTTCAAGGCCAGGTTGGATGGGGCTTTGAGCAACCTGGTCGAGTGGGAGATGTCCCTGCCCATGGCAGGGGGGTTGGAACTAGATGATCTCTAAGGTCCCCTCCAACCCAAACCATTCTGTCAAAAGAGGCCAAAGCATATTGGCCAGAACGTATTTTTAAAAAAAAATAAATCTTGGCCTGCCAATTAAATTTTCTACAGAACGTAATAGTTGTATCAAAGTTTATCAATGGTCAGATAAATTTCTGCTGATTCCATGGTAAGTTGTATGAATGGAAACTGTAGTTGCAAGTAGTAAAGCAGTACACAGTAGAGAAAAAAGCCTTCATGTTTAAGTTCAAGTCTTACCCCTTAAGGGTAAGACTCAAAATGAACCTCGTTATAGTTCAAGTGACCAATTTTAATTGCAAAATGGTAGACATGAGATATATTTCAAATTCTTCAGTGCCACTTAAAACAGCCTTATTAGGGTTGGATTGTATTTTTGAAAACAAGTACTGCACAGCACTTCAGAATTCTGAACCTAAATATTTTAGGTTGATGGACTGAGAGTTTGAATAAATCTTTTATAATGGTATTGCAAAGCATACTCTATAATTATCAGAGGTTTTGAATATATGGTAGTATGAATGTTTTACATTGCAACTTGCATAGTGAGTTTAATAATTTGTTATCAAAATCTGATTAATGTAAAAAAAAAAAAATTCACTTTAGGAAAGCAGATGAAGGATGGAAAGAAGCCAGAACCCTGCAAACCTATCCTTAAGGTGGAATATAAAACAACTAGAGCTGGGTAAGACTTTTTGTATGTAAAATAACACATGAAAACTAAATGCTTCCTGGGAATGTCCTTGGTTTCCCAGTTGCTGGGATACCTATCCTGATGGCTCTGAGCTGCCATAAAATATCTGAAAGAGTTTTGCTAAAATGGATATTGCTGAATAAGCTACCAAAACAGATGTAAACAAATTACTATATAGTAACCTTTACTTAAGTAAAGATATGGTCAGTGCATTATCTGCATGCTTCTTCTGTAATATTAATATTTTTTCCAAATCATTTGAGAATAATAAAGAAAAAAAAATCTGATGAAGCACATAAGACGGTAAAGGAAAGATCTGAAACACTGAACTTTAACAAATAGTAGCCTGATGTGAATATTCTAAATTCTAAATATGTTTTCCTCCACTGAGAATGTTACTGACAGAAGTTTTTGTGGTAGAGTTCAATAATTTATGCAGTGAATTGTGCCTAATTATGCACACAAAGCAATAATTGTTGTGAGTGGCTCAGATGGAATTGCAGTATCTTGAGTAGCAGATTTTGTTACCAAGACTGCAATTATGATTGAGGGATTTCATGAACTGTGTGCAATTTCTTTTA